>NC_091758.1:31196075-31491075 GCF_043380555.1 Nothobranchius furzeri
TAATGTAGCGCCAGCGCCCTTTACACTGGCACTACCTGGTAGCTGTTGCGGGTGGTCTTTACGTGTGCTTTAAGAAATGCAGCTTGAGTTTATTTCCGATGATGTTTATTATTTTGTCTGGTTCCAAAATGTCCATGATGATCCATTTACAGCAGTTAAAGTGGGTTTCAGTTAATGCGTTACTTGCTCCAGTGACAATCCGCAGAGTCCTTTACATACAGCCACAGTCCTCGCCACACAGTAAAAAACTGTGGCCCTGGCTATTTTATGTTATTCCTTCATTAAAAGAGAACAGACCAAAAATTAATTAAATGCATTTTTTATTAAAACGTCTTTATTTTACTAAGGCTGAAAGATTGACATCTCTCTCTCTCTCTCTCTCTCTCTCTCTCTCTCTCTCTCTCTCTCTCTCTCTCTCCACACACACACACACACACACACACACACACACACACACACACACACACACACACACACACACACACACACATATATATATATATATATATATATATATATATATATATATATATATATATATATATTGTCCAGCCCTAATATGCACACACCTCACTTCTGATTGTTTAATGAATTGCAAAGTCACGATCACCAAGACACTGTGCTCTCTCTCCTCCCTCCCAACATTTTTTGAAAAGCATTCGTGTGGGCATGGAGGCCCAAGCCACGAATGCAAATTCACAGTGTGATGTCAAAATGTGAGGATTTTCAAATCCTTGCATTTCACCATTTTCAATCAGAAATTAAAGCAGGAGATTGGTGTATATTATTTTCATGTTCAGCCTGCATGAAAAACCCAGAGTGACCGGTTACGGCCAAAAATATTAATTTAAATAATGTTTTTTCAGTCAACCATGACTTTAAACATTTAAAAACACATTATTATATGTTTAAAAACACTAAAAATCATTACTTTGTGTTCACAAAACAATTATACAACAGTGCCCATGAAAAAAATACAGTATTGTTCTTTTTATTTTAATAATTGTGCAGAGTTTGTAAACTGGTAAAACTTAATGAAAACTGTATTATTTAATATTAATAAGTCATTTAAAAGTTTGGTTTCAGTGTAAAGTGTTAATTAGTTATAAAGAGCAGAATTTAGTATTAAATCAGATTTTATTTGACATCATATCTGAATACCTGTAGGAGAATAACAATTAATTTAGTATTTTGCTTATTTAGAGTTGACACACATTTAATAACACATAAAAAAGATTTCAATAAACAAGTGTTGATTCCTCTCCACCACCAGGGGGCGACACGAACGCGTGGTTCCCTTTTTGAGGCCAGTGCTCCAAATGAAAGAGGCTGACTATACCTGAGCGTCTGCACCTCTGCACACGTGACACGTTGTGTTGGAGAAGAAAACCTCTGGGAAGGAAACTAAACCAAGTTTGCACACAGCAGAAACAATATCGTCACGTTTTCAAGACTTTGGAGGGAAAATAAAATACTTTAATGTGTTTTTATATAAGTTCACGGTCTTTGCTCAATGATTTAAAAAATAATAGGAAAAACTACACATCTACCTCTGGCATCCAAATAAAATATTTTGATTGCTTCATTTTTTAAGATCAGAAAGTGAATCGTAGTTTGACCTCGTGAACAAGGAATACGTTTATGACAGAGGACTTAGAGAAAGTCCAGGACTAAGAGCTCTCTGGATCGAAGATCTCAGCTGAGTCCAGACAAGTGATGAGATGGAAATTTGCACATTTTGACTCAAAGGATGAATGATAAAGCAACTTATATTTAGTCATGTTCCTGGAAGAATGGGTTCATGGAAGGAGCATAAATATTTAAGTGACTCAGTGTGGGATTACAAAAATGAAACCACCCTTGTCTTCATTTAGAATAATAACTTTTTATGTTACAGTGGATGCTGCATACGCATTAAGAAGCAGAGATATTTGTTTTGTTATCATTAATAAAACGTGTACAATTGGCTGATATGTCACATGACAATTTCATTTGATTTTACAGTTGAAAGCTAAAAAAAATACAAACATGGTAAAAGTGGGTATTGCAGGTCTGTCTGCAGGAGTAAAATTCCAACAGAAATGCACATAAAAAGAATTAAATCTGACTTTTTCAGGTAATAAAAATCATAATGACCTGCAAACTCCTGCAAACAAGATGTAGCAGGGTTAGAGTTAGGGCCAAAACATTGTGATCATTAATGAAACAAGACCAGCTAAATAAAGCAACTGCGGGTTGTTGCATCTGCACATCTTCAGGAGATGAAGCCTGGCTCTCTGGAATTATCATGTTAGGTTTTAAGCTTTTAGTCCAAGTTTTGCCTCCATGGCATCAAATAATGGACTCTGGAACAACTTATGGATGCTGTCTCTCTGACATGACCAATAAAAGTAAGGGTCATGGCAGGAGGACAACAGAACTTCCCTTAAGAGTTTGACCACACAAAAAAGTCAAAATTTTAAAAATCTAAAAATTCATTAAAATAATAAATAACCTATGTTCTTGTGATCTAAATTGGGCAAATTATTATTATTATTATTATTATTATTATTATTATTATTATTATTATTATTCGTGTTATCGAGTAAATAAATCAATGATGATTCATCTAAAGTCTCGGAGGCTTGTCAGCTATAAACGCGGATCTTATTCAGTCAAATTGACTAAAATCAGGAGCTGAGCAGACAGAAAACTGCGATTCGCATTCTTTCCAAACAAAACACGCGTCTGTGAGCTGAAAGAGAGATTCAACCATGAACAGAGCCAAGGCTGCAGCCTGCCCTCCATCACACAACACATCTGAAAGAGCCTGATCCCAACTCGCGACAAATCACGTCTATGGAGATGTAGATGCCGTGTTTCACTTCATTATAGCGGACAAAAACGATATATTGATGTATAAATAAAAAGTCTGATGAAAACATAAATTCTTTATCTAATTCAGGGAGAAGGAGCGCGCGCTCCCAGATGAGGAAGTTCCGTGTTTCAGACTCAAACTGGACTCTTTTCTTTGGTCGCTTCTCTTCACAAAAACAGCAGCAGGGCCCCTTTTGTCCGAGCCGGGACCCCAGACCCATCATTAGCACTGATTACCGCTGACCAGTTTGACAACCTTTTTGACTGGGAAAGACGTTTTCATCCAGTTTGAATGGAAACGGAAATATTTAGCTTTTCTTTTAGCCTTGTCCAAGCTAGGGTTTATAAAGAACAGCAGCAAAAACACAAAATAAAATCCTTATTTTATCTTCTCAGCCACAGTTTGCCTTCTGTTGTTGTTTTTTTTCAACCCGAAAGTTTTGTTTGATTCATTCATGTAATTAAATGGATGAAGATTCAAATCTAAAATTGCAAAAACTGTTTTTAAATTCATTTTCAGACTGAAGAAAATGTACTTTTAGTGACTATTAAGCAGAATCGAGGGTGCGCTTTATTTCTGCACGCACGCTAAAAGGTAAACCGTTAGAGGTGCTGCAGGATTAATTGTTCCTGCTCATTAGCAGCTTCGTTTCGGTCTGATTGCTGATTTCTTGGGAAAATCAACACATGCATTTCTGCGCGTCTCTCCTCCTGCACGCGCACTGAGTCCACAATCTGTTGTGTTTTGATCTCCATGATCTCTCCCGCGGATCATCCGGGTTAGTGAGCCGGCCTCTCGGTGACCTCTCGCTGTCACCCTGCATTACAGGACGCAGAGCATGCTGGCCAATTAGACCTCGCTCTAAAACGTGTCAGTGAACGCGGCACCGTGCGTTATGATACCCAAAACGCTCCTCACCCAGCGTCACAGTGATAATTGACATTGCTTTAACAGAACTTTCCGCAATATGAATAAAAAAAGAGAATGAACTTGTTGATCAACAGTTATTTTATTAAGTTATCTTTACTTCTTCTTTTTTTTCCCTTTTTTTTTGTTTTGTTTTACTGAAACACATTTTCACTAAAGCGCGCATGCTCAACAGGTTTACCTGTGGACAAGGTAAGTATTAAAAACACCAAGCAAATGAATATGAATTTCGAAGGAGACAGAGCAGATCATTTTAAAATAAGCAAATAAACATTATTTATAAAACTTTAAAGTAAAAATATCACAGTTCTTTTTCAACATGAAATACCCACAGAGAACAGCAGGTTAGCGCCAGGTTGAAATAAACCATCCCTTTTTCTTTATTTCAACTCCTCCATTTTTCTTTTTATTCATCTTGAAGCGTCATTAGTCCATGAAACGGTGTGTTCTGTCCTTTTTCTGTTATCCACGTGGGTCAAACGCAAACAGACGCATAGGCCTAATAGGATGAGGATCGCCTCATGTTTTGGCAGCCGTGTGTGTGTGTGTGTGTGTGTGTGTGTGTGTGTGTGTGTGTGTGTGTGTGTGTGTGTGTGTGTGTGTGTGTGTGTGTGTGTGTGTGTGTGTGTGTGTGTGTGTGTGTGTGTGTGTGTGTGTGTGTGTGTGTGTGTTTAACTCAACGCAGGCACTGTTACTTGTTTTATTAGATTGTCTTTCTCTCGTATCTCCTCCCACGCGTCATATCCTCCGATCTGCCGTCATATGTCACATTCACTGTCGCTGGAGGTGATGGAGATGGCCGAGGCGGCCGCTTTGCTGGACAGACTTGCTTCCGGACTGGACGAGTTCCCGAGGCGGTCCACGGTGCCGTCGTCGTCCGCCAGGGAGCGAACCGAGCCGCCGGACAGAACCTGCTGCTGTAGCCTGCAGAGGACAGAGGAACAGTACTGCTGTCATAACGAAATACGTATCTGTCAATTTATATCTACCATAAATAATAAATAACTCGCACTTGTATAGCGCCTTTCAGAGAAAACTCCAAAGGGTTTCACACAGTGTGTGTGTGTGTGTGTGTGTGTGTGTGTGTGTGTGTGTGTGTGTGTGTGTGTGTGTGTGTGTGTGTGTCGATGATTTGCTTCTAGAATTTATCGTTTTGACATGTAATAAGATTGATACGTTTGTCTGCATTAAAATGGTAGATTCAATTACAATCAAAAGTAAAAATAAATATATGATAAAAAATTTATTTTGGTCGTTTTTAATACTTTATTTAATTATTCTTTTTGCAATAAAACCAGACGAAACTGGGCAACTCTCAGATTTTATTTAAATATATATGAGATGTTGAAAAATATATAAACCCTGGAATCACCTCCTAACCACGCCTCCAACATCAGATTAAAACTCTCTTTCCACCATTAGGATGAGTCTTCTCTCTTTTGTTGAGTTTTAGTAAAGGCACAAAAATAAAATACATCTAAATATTAGATTTGTTTTACTTTTTCGATTAAAAAACATACATATTGTTAATCTGTACAGTTTGTAAGTCTGCAGAAATATTTTAACACATTTGTCAAGTGGATATATACAAGCTGACTGTCACAATAATCTAAACTGACATTGCTGAATTATTATGTCTCTTTCTGGTGTGTGCCTTCAAAATAAAGCTAACATGACACGTAGAACAACATATGCACTTAAATAAATTTCTGAACCAATAATAATAATAATAATAATAATAATCTGCTGTTTAATGACTCTAATCAGACTAAAATGACCACAGAAATCAAATTTACGCATGAACATGTTTCCATTTGTGAGCGAACGCAGCTCAGGTCGGAAACCGTGCAGATGCTCTCTGCTCACCTGTTCTTGGCAGCCGCCGCTCTGTCTCTTTGTCTCCGGTTTTTAAACCAGTTTCCCACTTGTGTGGGTGTGAGTCCAGTAGCCTGTGCAAGCTCCCTCTTTTTACTGGGATTCGGGTACGGGTCCTGCAAATACCATTCTCTTAACAAGTGTCGGGTTCTTTCTTTGAAGCAGTGGGTTTTCTGCTCTCCGTCCCATATGGTTCTGGGCAGCGGGAACTTCTTGCGCACCCTGTATTTGTCCACCGGCCCCAGCGGGCGGCCCCGCAGCTTCTCCGCCTCCTGGTAGTGCGCTTCCAGCCACAGTGCCTGCAGCTTCGTATGCGACTCTTTGGTGAACTTGTGGTTCTCTAGGATGTGATAGAGTTCACGGAAATTACCGGTGTGGAAGGCGACTACAGCCCTGGCCCTCAGCACCGACTCGTTCTTGTTGAGGACCTCACAGGCCGCTGGCGCGACGGGCAGCGACCAGAGGAAGCGGCCCAGGCGCTCGACGTCCCCGCTCTCCTCCAGAGTCTCGCAGACCCCGGCGACCTGCTGGGGGCTGAAATTCAAGATAGGCAGCTGAAACATGGAGGCTTCTGCTGCGTTTCTCTCTCCCCCTCCTTTCTCCTCTCCTCTCTCTCTCCTCCGCGTCTTCTCTCCGTGCGCCAAGGCTGTCCAAAGCACCCGAAAAAACCAAGGCAATCCCGAACCAATCGTCTGACCAGCCGTGACAAAAACAAACGCACCAAACGCCGCGGAGGAGGGACGATGCTGTGTGCGCGGGGGGGCCCCGGCTACCGCATCCTCGGGTCTAAACTTGGCAGGCAAAGGGCTGAAGGTGCAGGGGGAACGTGAAGCCTGAGCGCCGGGGTCTTTTTCAAGGTAGCTGGGATTGAATGCAGGAAAGAATTAAAGCCGGAGCCGAGATGTATTTTTAAGTGGGGGGAGGAAAAAAAAGCTAGTCAAGCCCCCTCCGATGATTTCCTATTGGACTTGGCAGATTGGCTGCTCGGTTGCCATGGATGCACGTCAATCACTGTCAAGTTGGGCCAATCGGGCGGAAAGGGGATCTCAGCGCCTCCCTTTTCAAAAAGAATATAAATATTTTGACCCTTTTTTCTTTTGCGTCTTGCAACGTTCAGCTGTTTCTGTGTTTTCCTGCGTCTCTGTGCGTAAACGTTCGGAATGGGCACCTACACCCAAAAGTCTTCCTTTAAAGCAGCTTCAACGCAAAACGACACGACTAAACGGCCTTTCTGCCCCCGAGATGAAAACCAGCAGATAATATCAGACAGACAATATCACACTCAGCCTGCTCGCGCTGCTGGATTCACTCGTTTTTGTAAAAAAAAAAATAATAATAATCTGACTGTCTTTTTCATTAAAACACACTTGTATTTTTCCCCCAACATATGTTTTGTTGTTTTATTCAAAGGGCTCATTGTAAGAAAATGAGTTTTATTTCACCGTTTCAGGATGAATCAGATGCTGCGCAAATTTGCAGCCTTGAACTGCTTCTCAAAAAAAAATCAACCTGACGAAATCTTTATCCTGCTAATTGCCTCGACTAATAAATAAATGCTCTTTTTTAGGGCAGATAAAACATGATGCGTGTTTGTTTTTATTCTTTGCTCCGCCAGCGCATGATAGCAGGAGTGAAATGAGTGTGCGTGCATGTGTGCGTGGATTATGATGGCCCCGCCAGGCTACTCGGGTTTTAGTAGGCTATCATGCACACTCCGTTTTGTGCACAGGCTGATTTAGTAAATAAGAGGGCGGATAGATAGCGCAGATGGTTTGAAGTGTCGGGTCAGATTATTTCATGGCTGAATACAGTAGTAAAGTTCATTCTGACGGAAAAGCCTGATATTATTTTCACAGATACCCTCCTCCTCCTACTTCTTCTCCAGGCACACGCACGCGCGCTCTCCCTTCTGTGCACACGCACGCACACACTCCATCTGAATCCCCCTCGGGTTTTTTCTTCCTTTTTTCATGACTACACTCTTGATGCGAGGTTATGAAATGCTTTTTTTTTGTTGCACAGAAATCTGTTCATTCTCTCGATGCCTATTTGAGACACTTTTAAAAGTATGTGAACACTAATATTTCACAAAATAGCCCGTTTTTCTTTAGAATAACGCCAAAAATATCTCTTTTAGGGCATGTTTACCTCATGTTTGTCTGCATCTAGGAGTTGTAAATAAAGAATAAGGCCCTCTATCAGATGAAGCAGGGGAAATAAATTGTGAGGGCAACTGACAAGGTGCTGGACTAAAATATTTAGCTGTCTGTGAATATTTCATGTTTGCAGGCTTCCAGTCTCAAAGCTAAATTTACAAGATCTGCAATACTTTCTTGAAGAGAGTGAATTAAACATGAGGGACTTTGGATCTCTTAAATGGAGGACTGCAAATAACAACAGGCTGTAAATAACACGCCCAGCTCTGGGTTCGCTTCAAAATTGGATAAAAATGTTAAAATGTAGTTTTGTGGTTTTATATCCATGCAGTCCTGAAATTTCGTGGGAAACTCCGTGAATAGATGCATTTTATTCATTGTGTTTTCAATTGGTTGCATGCATTATCCTGCAACAATCATTTTACCTTATTTTGCTGCAGAGAAAAGTACAGGATGGAGGTGATAGGTCCCAGGCTGCATGCAAGCCTAGCCTATATGTCACTGTGTCAGCAGGAGATAGGCCTCCTGACACCAATATCTCTGCTCAGTCAGCAGCAGCACAGTGGATCTCATTCAAACATTTCTTCTTCATGAATCATAGTGCCACCCATGCTCACAAACAAGCCAACGTCATGTTCTTTTTGTCGGTTTCTTCGTTAGATCAGCTGATTTCGTCTTTTATTTTGCTGTAGTTCAAAGTCCCGACGCTCAACTTGTATGTAAAATAAAAAAATAAATACCTTTATTCAACATTTAGACCTTTATAAAGCTTAAAATGCATTTTGTAAACCCTCATAAATATTAAAAAGCTGCTTTCTGATGGTACACTAAGCTAATGTATAAAGTGACAATAATACAATATAATGATGCTTTATTTCTTTGTTGTAATGATTTATTTGAATCTGAGTGGAAATTAGCCTCAAAACTTTGTGTTAAACAAAAAGAAAAAGTTCTAAATAATGCTGGAAGATGAAGATGAACCATTTTGACCTAAAACTTAGACTCAGTTCATGTTATGGTATTGGTTTAGCTTTGTCCTCCTGCAGATTTGTGTTTTCTTATTTCTCTCTCATCACATCTAAAATTGTCCAAAATAGCACAGGAGGCTACATGTGCACTGTAAAAAAATAAATGTTGAATGTACTCAACCAAGTTATGCCATCTGGTTCCACTAAACACAGTTGTTTAAATGTAAAGAGTTATAGTTAAGTTATATTTAAGTAATTTGGTTCAGTGGAACCACTCAACATACCTTTGTTAAATAAATTTAACATTTTGTTTTTTACAGTGTAACTGTATTATTTTGAGTTGGGGGGGGGGTGATGTCTATATTCTGCTCCTTATTCTCTTATTTACTCTGTTGTTCACGTATGTGTGTGTGTGTGTGCGAGTGTGCGGGTGAGTGTATGTCCACCTTGGAAATTGGTTGCGGGAGGGGGACTGCAATTGTCAATTGTTTTATACTTGGGGAGGGGGTCTGGGATGGGAATATGGGATCTATGGGGCCATTTTAATCTGTGAAGCACTTTGAGTTGCATTTTTGTATGAAAAGTGCTATATAAATAAAGTTGATTTGATTTGATTTCTTGTAATCAGCTCCAAAAGCACCAGAATCAGAAGGAACTCTCACCACAGAGCAACATTTTTAACATTTAATGCACAAAACGACTCAGCTTAATTTGAAATGCTTGATTAGATTTGTGTTTTTCTATGAGGTGTAATCTTTTGTATTTGTGTTGACTGAGCTACTGTCTTTTGTAAATGAGATTTTTAGACTAGTGTAAAGAGAAACCATTGATGTTTTTGAAATCTGCAAATCGGGACATTCTTTACACTCAATGAAATGAAACACTGAATTTACTTAACTAATTCTTGTCAACTGGTCTACTAAACCTAACTACTGGTTATAGTAACTTTTTATTACTCTTTACATGAAACCAACTGAAACCATTTACCATAACTTGGTTAAGTAAACTCAACATCTCGTTTCTTACAGTGCACGCAGCACAGATAGTAGTGGCGGTCGTGTGGCTCCGTGCTGAGGATTGCACCTGTGGTCGGCGGCTCGTTTCTGAAGCAGCTCAGTGACAAACATCAACACAGAAGATGTGAAATGTTTGGTGAACCCTGCTGTTGAGGTAAGAACACCTCCTGTCGTCGGTAGCGTGAGGCTGAGCCGCAGCTCGCCGTGGGCAGAGGGAGGGAAGGAGTTACAATCAGGCTGGAAATGACCCAGATTCCCTGGGATCACTGGAGCAGACGAGACACTACAAGGCCCCGTCACCAACGGCCTTCCTGCTACGCCGCACCTTCCTCCCTCCATCTGCTCCCCCCCCACACACACATTACAGCTGCTCTTCATATCAATAGGCCCACAAAAATGAATGCAAACATGTGCACAGGCACATCAATGAGTTTACTCACAATAAAGAGCACTGGTAAGTGCCAATGCGACTCTGAAAGGCAGCACAACACCTATGAGCGAGAATCTATTCTGACCTCTGCGTCTCTTTACATAATCAGAAGAAGGCAGGCAGCGAATTCAATCAGCGCCACATAATGCTAACGTATACCGTTAATTTCCTGAGGCAGGTAGGCACTTCTGCTCAACAGAAGACGCCTGTGCATTCACAAGCTGCCAGTGATGTGTTGATTCCTCTCTGCACCGTTTACAGTCAGCTGGCCCGGCTCAGGATTAACTTTCCAATTAAGATATCATGTCGCCAACATCACCAGTAACCTCTGTATGACCCGGACGTGCTCAAAAAGCCTTCTCTGTGCGTGCGGGACTTAAAGTGAAGACACTCTGCTCATATGTTGCCACGTGGCTCTCGCAGTGACAAGAAAGGTTAAGCCAAATCCCTCTCAGAGTTGTGTTTCGGACCCGTCTGCCATCGGGGGCAGCACTAGCTCTCGACGCTACGTTTAATCTGTGGATTTGTGGTAACAGAGAAGACTTCTCATCCACTGACCCATTGGCCCCCGGTGCGCATAATCCAGTGCCTTTCAGTCACAGAGCCCAGCTGACATGGGTAGAGGAGGGCCGGAGCAGGGCAGCAGGAAGCGTGGGGTTGCGCACACATGGCCGACCCTGATCTGACACACATATCATCCCCTCAAGCTTTTGTTTAGCAGGGCATGCACCGGGCATCCCAGCCAGGCCACGGTTATCAGAAGAAATTTGACCTTATCCAAGTTTGCTGTGCATGTACAGCCTTTATGAATCCAAACAGCCTTTAAGCAGCAGAAAGTCGACACTAAAGTGATGTTTTTAATATGGAAACAGATCTTTTACCAACAGAAAGTGGACAAAAAGTCCAAAACAAGAGGTTTGCACGCAGATTGGAGAGATTTTTAGGTTGTGTAAATCTCTGCAGCGCTCCTGAATATTACAAAAGGTTTTACCAACCATCTGTTGCCTGTAAACGTAAGTTCATTTAATTCTACCATTGTTATGCTGCGCGCACGCACACACACACACACACACACACAAAATGAGATTCTGAATTGAATGTTTTTGAGACTCTCACTGTTTCATCTTCTCCGCAGGCTGCAAAATTTGTTAGAGGAGGTTGCATTCGGCTGCTGCAAACAAACAATACAGTGAGAATGGACCTCGAATCCTTGGCTGAAAGCCATTAGGAATACCTTGAAACCTACCCTTTTTTCCTTCAAAAACACATTTGTGGTGCATGTTATAGAGCGCATGCAATTATTACATCCATTCCATTCTTGAATGCAATCAATTTCTGCCCACATAAAGGGCTAAATGAAACCAGGGGGAGCGCACGTTGCACACTGCACCACTTTACACAGCCAATGTCTGTGAGTGTTTGTGTGAGAGGCAGAGCAACCAAGAGCAGAAATCGCAAATGAACAAATGCACGACATCACCTATAGCACTATGAAAAGTGCTTGTGTGTTTGACACAATGGTTTGTTGCTGGAGCCAAAAAGCCAAACTGGTTATTGTGAAACGCGGTGAAACGGACCACAGCCGCAGGTGAGGTTTCACGCGCACAAACACAAACAAAGACTTCTGCTTTTATTTGCTTTTCAGACTCTGGCTGTCAGTCATAATGAAACACAACAGTGGTAGTGAAATAGAGGATGCTGCAGAAGGAAGAAATACAGATTTAGTGGATGAATTGAAGCTGGATGTGTCAAAACAGATTAAATGATTAGGAGTTTAATTCAGATTGAGACCTTCCTCTGCAGACACCCACACTGTCTCTGTATACTTATAGTTTAGTCATGAACATGTCTTGAAATGCATCAGAAAGTCATTTGAAAAGAAAAAATAATAATAAAATGCATTTTTATGTAACATTTACACAAGAAAGGCAAGAATTTAGTCAATTCTTTACCTTTATATTGATGCCAGTAAATTAAAGGCTTTGGGTGAAACTGGATGTTTGTCACCAGAAAGACTCAGAGTTCATGAATAAATGATTTTGTGTCTTTTTGTGTTAAAAATCTTCCCAAATGACTTCTCTAACTTATGTTGTGGTGAGAAAACTGGACTAACACTCCTAAAAGGAAAGAAATCATTTTCTACATTACTAAATAAAGACTAAACAAATATTATATTACTTTATACATCTCAGTTACGGTGCCAGGTTAAGATGGAAAAGATAAGAAAGTTAAAGGTTGCACATGATGATGCATTCAGGATATTACTCAAACTTCCAAGATGGGCTAGTGCGAGTCATATGTTTGCGATGTGTAATGTACCTGGATTTAACGCTGTATGGAGGAATTGCATGCACAAATTCATGTGTAGATGAAATAGCTCTGATAATGCGACAATCAAAGCATTAGCCTCTCCTGCACACAGTGACACCAGATATACATCGTGTTACTGGAAATATTGGATTAGTGCCGTCTATACATTTTAATCTACTTGATAACTTTGAGCTTTTATGGAGTTTTTTTTTTATAGCCAATGCTTTTATGTATTCTTATTCATTCTTTTATATTGATATATTTTATTGTATACATTTTATTTTATCTGTTTTATTGTTCTTGTATTTTAATCAACGTTTAAATGTTTTTGGACCGATGTGTCTGTTAATAAAGCATTCAATTCAGTCAATCAATAAGATAAAATACAGGCTAACTTTAAAAATAAAATAAAATAAAACCGTCGGCTTCAGTTCTTGACAACACACAAAGGTGACAGGAGTCAAAACTCATCATGATCAGGCGGTCCTCTGCTGCCCCGCCTGATCCAGGGCACAGGTCACGACGCCTCAACCCTGCCGCCTGGGCCTCACCTCCACTTCACATTGTCTAAGAGCCTCCTCGCCTCCAAGTCAAACACACACACACACACACACACACACACACACACACACAGAGAGCTCTCAATGGATGTCTTCGAGCAACATACTTTGCTCTTTTCCCTGCACCATCGCAGCATTTCTGTCCCTAAAAATGACATTTACACACACTTCTTCTGGATGTGTGTGACTTAATGTGTTGCTCACTCACTGACTTTACTCCAGTTTTTTCATGTATTTAATATTTCTACGACTCAAACACCACCTACATTTAAAGCAGAAATGTGGGTTAAAAACATAACAAGAACATCTCGAGTGTCTACTGTAGCCACGAGAAAGACTCAGCCCACGTGTGGTGACTTCACCTTGAAGAAATAATAAATTTATAGTAAATGCATCCATCCTGTTGCTCCCTCCTATGATAAAGTGATCCAAAGGACGAGTTTAAGCTGATTAGTTTGTAAAATGTGCCATTTCTTTGAGTTGGTGTTGCAGAGGAGACTCTCATTTGCATTCAATAAATGTTTCAAAATAAAAGCTCCTGATGAGGAAAGAGTTTGTTTTTTATCATAAACACGTATGTGATTATGTCCATGGCTGCAAAAGGAGCACCGGTTTAGATGTGAGAGTTGTCTCCCCTATGAAGGCAGAGGTCAGGGATAGCCTGGGTTTTCAGAGTCCTAATGCCTGTCATCTGGGCTTTATTGATGGCTTATGTCAAATGCCATCCTGACAGAGCTCATTAGGATGAAGGGAGTCGTCTAGGTAGAGGCAGGAGACGGCAGAGCTGGCGAGCTGCCTGATCACTGTGTGCATAAAGCTCACCACTGAAGCTAGAGGGTGATGCCTGTGACAGGAGTCAGCTGAGAGGGCAGTGTGTGTGTGTGTGTGTGCGTGTGTGTGTGCGTGTGTGTGTGTGTGTGTGTGTGTGTGTGTGTGTGTGTGTGTGTGTGTGTGTGTGTGTGTGTGTGTGTGTGCGTGTGTGTGTGTGTGTGTTTGTGTGTGTGTGTGTGTGCGTGTGTGTGTGTGTGTGTGTTTGTGTGTGTGTGAAAGAGAGAGAGGTAGAGCTACAGAGCGGGCCATGGCAGAGAGAAAGGCAATGTGGTGGCATTGGGTTAACGGGAGTCACTGGCAGGTGCCCGCTCCATACCACAACTCCAGAAAAACCCCACAACTGACGGACTGACAATCATCTCACTTTCGCCACTCTCACTTGCTCAAATATTCATCCATGCACAGCGCTCTCGGTGCGCCGCGTGGCATCAGCAGTCTGCCGCTGCAACGAAGAGGCCCTGTGGAGACGTTGGAGACCTTGAGAAGATGAGTCAAAGGCTTCCTCCACTGGTTCCTCTTCTTTTAGTTCAAGTCCTGAAACACATTTACACAAAGAGGTTTGCAGAAACGACACGTTTCACAGCATCATCCAGTGGTTATTCTCTTAGAGCTTACAGGCTGGGTCTAAGTAGCTGAATCCAAATTTGCTTTGGCCAGCGGCCTGGCTGATGAGCTCAGACTGTTATGTGACATCTTAATATACTGATTAAAAATGCATGTTTGGAGGGGAAGCAGAGGGGTGCTCCTGCCAGGGAAGATTAAATCATCCTTAACAGGCATAGTGGGGATTGGGGTCAGTGTAAATGAGAAAGCAGCAAAAAACATCAGTGCTATCTATTTTATTTGTTTATTTTAAGGAACTGGTGATGAATTATTGCAGGTGTTATGTTGAGCATAACTTAGTCAAGGAAAATTTAAAAAATTTCAATAAAATGAAGTCAGTCATGAACAGGGGATTAATTAAAATCACAATAAATGATCATCAGCATCCTGTTTCATCCACATCCTGCCAGATAGTTTGGCAGACAGCAGCAGCGGCAGCAGCAGCAGCAGGGAGCTCGATTAGGTAAAACTCTAAATGTTTTCACCAAATTTGGATCAGGGAGAAGTTCCAACGACACGCAGTAGCTAATCCGACCAGCCAACACCAAAAAGTTCCCACGGGATTTAAGCTAAGCTAATCAAAGCTACGTTAAATCATTCACCAGCCGAGAAACACAGCAGGACAAACATTCAAATAAATATCCAAAATACTGAAAACAAATCAAATGGCATCAAATCTAAACTCATCAAGATGCAAAGTTTGATTCTGTAGGTATGACGCATCAAAAATATTTATATTTATTATTGGGGGTTTGGAATAAAATGACAGTTTCAGGCACAAATACTAATATATATATATATATATATATATATATATATATATATATATATATATATATATATATATATAATAAGCTAATAGTAATTTAAGGATAAACTATATTTAACTTCTTATCCAAACATCCTTTTATATATAGTTTGTTGCACGTATTACTTTTTTCAGTGCATAATCAAATAAAACACAGGGATTAGAACGCTTTCAACACTTTAAGCTGCAAGATTGTGTTGATCTAATTATTATTTGTGAGTTAGAGCATAAAAATGAACAAAAGCTAACACAAATAGTTCCAATAAGTACTATTATTTTCTTTATTTAGTTGACAACCTTATAGAGCATGTTATGTTCCATATATCTTATATAGAAAATACCTAAAATAAGTGCCAAATTATTTTTTCTGATAATGTTTTTGTAATCAAAAGCTTTTTTCATAGTGTGAACATAAATAGGTTAATAAAATAACTTAATGATGACTCTATGAGCTCGTTTGAAGCTAGAAATTACCTCAGTTGCTAAAAATATGGCTTTGAAAAGCCTTGAAATAATTTCAAAAATTCAATTAATCTAAGATAAATATTTGTTTGTGTCTGGAAACTCCTCTGCTTCACAGATATAAAGTGACACTGCTGTTAAAAAATAAAAAGTGTGTTTCCTCTTTCTGGTTCTTTGTTGACAGTATTTAGAGTCACAATTTTACAATTTCCCAAATGCTTTTAGAAACAGTGACTGTCACGACCTTGTGCTAAACAATACAGCTTCACCGAGAGCAAGGGAATTCTCCTGCGATCACAGGTGTGATCCATCACGAGCCAGCGGGTAGCACAAAGAAAGAAAGATGCTTCCTTCCTTGGTGAAAAGGAACGGGAAAGCGCAGAGGGGAGGAACAGATCAACAATGGCTCCTTCGTTTGGGCGTGTGTGGCGTCGACCTTCAGCGAGATATTCAAATAAACGCCACACCGAGGAGGAAATCAAAAATCCAGATGACCCTGAATCACTACACCTCGCGCCGCCTTCAAATGAGTACACTCAAATCCATTTTTAGTCAAACAGAAACAAAAGTGAGCGGGTTGGGCCTCTCAACTATCGGCAGCACCAGCAGCTGCTGTCTCTCCTCTTATGTTCTCAGATCCTCGACGACAGAAGTAACACCTGAACATGTAAAACAATAAAAAAAAAAGACTCAAAAATGATGAGTGGTAAACCTGGCTGTAAAGCGGCTGTTTAAGAATCTTCTGAAAGTTTAAATAAAAACACTCCGCTGGATCATTTAGCAAACTTCAAGCTGATGGAGTGCTTCATCAAAGATCTGTGTGGTTCACTGCAGAGGTCAGCGCGGCTGCTTGACACGCGGTGACGGGGCTGACAAGGTAAGTGGCCAGACGGCTTAGTCAGCAAACAGACGAGACACTTACTGGAGGAGGAGAGGAGCTCAAGGAAGTTTTGGATCAGGAAAATTCACTAGATCTCAACATACATGAGGAGTTATGTAAGTGAATGCATAGCTCATGAAGAAGCAGTGTGGTGCATCCATCAGGGTCCCAAAGGGCAAGTTTCCTGAGTGGCGACGCCCACAGCAGGCTGCAGGATCGGAGACGTGCTGCCTGTCCTTGTGTGTCACTTACCAGCCACAGGAAAAGATTGGGTCTTTCAGATTTCTGCTGATAGCGCAAAGTGTCTCCATGAAGCTAACGCTTTATGTCACATCAGAAGGAAAAGATGCACCTTTTACTTTGCCTCATAAAGCATTTTCCCCCCCTCCTGCAACAGCACTCATAGCAGAGAGACAGATTTTGAGTATCCGTGCAAAAGCTGATGACTGAGTACTTAGTGGGTGCTAGAGGTGTAGGGTAAAATCCTCCTTGTTTTGTCTGTTTTCTCTTCATTTTATTATCCACACTTCAGCAATGAGAGCCGGCGGAGTGAATTGATGGAGGGGCGGAGAGTGGATGAGAAACGAAGGTGAGGGGTGGGGTGTGGGGGGTGTTACATGGAAAATACAAAACAACAACAGACAAGGAGTGCCAAGCTCAGAAAACTGGCATGCTGCAGTTGTATGTCAGTCACCTAGCAACAAGTCCTCCCCATCACTTACCCCCTCCACACACACACACACACACACACACACACACTTCCCCGTCTCCCGCTACGCTCTCTAATTCAACAAATCTGCTGAAAATGTATGTCTGCACCCGGAACAAAACGCATTCTGAGCTGGGGGGCTAAGGATGCGGGCCTCCGCTGAACACGCCACTCAGCTGCCCATTGACCACCGAGGCCTTTCTCTGCACACACTAAAGAGCGGGGGACAAAGACGCTGAAAGCAGGGGCAGCTCCACAGAGAAAACATTTGCTTGTAATTGTGTTTGACTGCATAATGAAAATGATGTTCTTTTTTAATTTGGGCTTGTTAAGGCCACACTATTTTCCTCTGGTCACCTGACTATTGTAAAGAAGCAACCCCTCACTTGGCCTACGGGCCACCGAGGAGGAGGGATGTTGAAAATGGTCCAAAGACCTCCCCACTCTTTCCTTTAACCCCTCTTGTGTTTCAAGTGTTCTCTGGTAAAAACATAAATATGTGGACCCTGTTCATTACAGGATGGGAGCGTACGCTGGATAGTTTCCTTTTTTTCTTCTTTTTCCAGAGAAAGGTAATGACAGCAGGCACACACACACACACACACACACACACACACACACACACACACACACACACACACACACACACACACACACACACACACACACACACACACACACACATCCACAAATGGGAGCGCAGCCATGCTCACCCTGAGTTGTGAAGCACTGGGAAGGTTAGCATTCCTGGTCCTTCTTCAGTGAATCAGACCATTAGTGGAAGCATCGGGCTAGCACCCAAAAGACCGCTTCAATGGACACATTCACATCCACTGATTATTTGCACTTTTTAGCCCCCAGTTTCCTGTTGCATCAATGTGTGTTTTCCACATTCATCTGCCTTTCTTTTGCCTCCGCCCACATGGCAAAGGTGAGCAACCTCCAGGTGAGCGTCGAAGCCTGTCAGGCTGCACTGTGACATAATTTAAGCCGGTAAAAATAGCCTCTCTTTGGGTATTCTCACGTCTCGTTCCTTTATTACTTCCATCCCGTAACATCTGATTTATGTCAGTAACTGATGTGCCTTTAAACCCCTTCAAGGTTTCCATTAATCTTCCTTATGGGTGTCTATTCAGCAGTTTAATTGGTTTAAGTTAGGCTCCCTTTTTCAGAGCCGTCCCCTGGAAACCCTCGGACAAAGCAGAAGTTGTCGGAGAGGTTGCAGGTGAGAAGTAAAACGCTCTGACCTCTGTTCACTGATATTCATGTTGGTGTGTCTGTTCAGGAGGCCTGAATGCAAACCTGACGGGGAGCTGTCACCTTCAAAACAAACCAAGGCATCCTGTTTTATTATTTTTCATTTTATTTCTCACAAACACATCAAAGTTATTCATAACAGCTCATGCTGTCAAAACCTCAGACCAGTCACTGAACTGACAGAATTGCATAAATTCACCTGCTCTCCACCGATAACTCTCAAATGATCCTAAAATGTATCCAAACTGCTCATTGAATTTGTTCTTCATGCATCGCCTCGCTAAAAAATAGTTGTATTATAACGCAAAAATAGCTATTTCTGCTTTTGTCCTCGGCAAATCTACTCATAAAAATGTTTTGTGCACTACGATCACTGCATCTCTCTGTTTACAATAATGGCATGCATGAAGAAATGATTTTATAGTTGAGTCAGACTTTTTAAAAATAACCATTATTACTTTGACAAAAACAGAAGTTATTGCATGCAAACATCCAGTCGTTCTGCCATTACATGCTCCAGTGATTCAGATGCTTACTAATCTAAGCGTTAGGCTCCCAGGGGCGGTTCTAGGAGGGGTCCAGTGCCATCCTGACAACAAGCTTGGACCCCCCCCCCCCCCCCCCCCCCCGGCTGAGCCTAAGCATTTTTAAGTACTGATTTTTTTCTCTGTTAATTTAGTCTAACGCAAAATGTTGAACCAAAGAATAGAAAATCATTAATCTAAGATTAAAAAAGAAGCCAATGTAAGTTCAGAAAACTAAGATGTCAACGTTTTTGCTAAGTTGAAACATGTAGAAATGTGGTTATATCTAAATCCGTTGGAGCTGAACTGTCATTATATTTTTATAATTACACACTAAAATTTCAAATACCTTTGTTTTGATGTTTTCTCACAAACCTACCTCTCTTACAGAGCTGCAGTCCCCCTTTAATGTTCCTGTAGAACAGTGATTCCCAACCTTTTTTCATGAGGACCCCCTTTCCTGTGTCCAAGACAAAACAGGGCCCTTCAACCCCGACTCCTACCTGGATACACACGATTAAAAGTGGATAATTACAAACTGTATGCAGACATAAAGAGTTGTGGCTCTTACAGGATTTTGATTTTACTATTGGGTGCTATAGGGATTTTATAAACGTAATTTTTTACAAATATTACCTTTGTAACCTCACAACATCGGCTCAGGTAAATTTTAGGGGACATCTTGCAATCTTGTGGGGACCCCCGTGGGGGTCACGGACACCTGGTTGACAACCACTGGTTTAGGACCTCCCCTGGTATCAAACCCACAAAGAGGTCAAATGAGTTTACATCTGGTCACTTTGTCTGATTAAATGTTGAAAATTAGAGAACATTTCCTATTTCTGATGTTCTGGTAAGAATTTTAGAGGTTTTGTGTTTTGTTTTTATTAATCTTATTATATAACGCATCTCTTGAGAGCATGCTTTGTTTTTAATCAGCATTTCTCTGACATATTTCCAGATTAAGTGACAAAGTGAATTGTAATTCTGTGTGTGTGTGTGTCGGGGGGGGGGGGGGGGGGTCACGAGGGATGGACTCAAGGTGTCAGACTGATGAGGCTGAAGGGTCTGACTGCAACACCTTCCCCACTAAAGATTAACAACTTTCAGCAGCACATCTATGAGGCCTTGTTGCTTTTTTAAAGTGCCAACAAGTGAACATGCAGCCTGTGTCACAGTTTTTTTATTTTATTTTTAGCTGGGGGGGGGGGGGGGGGTACTTTCATCATGAGGACCTGAGCTCTGACAACAATTAAAGAGATTATGTCTTAAGAAGAAGGGAAACCGCGGTGGTGACGGCTTCAGACCGGGTCACAGGGTATCGCTCAGCGGTGCATGACCTCTACGGGGTGCTGCTGCTTTCATTACATGAACTCGGAGACAAAGACACGCAGCAGAACGTTCACCCCATCGTAAACTCAACTAGAGGTCCTATGAGAAAAGAATGCAAAATAAATCAACTGCTTTATTCTCTCCACAAAAATTCACTAAGCCGTAACCTTGTTGATTATTGCATCAATCTCAGGTTTAAAAAAACAACAACAGAAAATAATAAAACCAAACAACATAAAGAAAAGTTTCATATGTAAGCTTCGCTTCAGTGATTTTTTAAAGGTGACTTTGTTGCAGCATTACTTTCATCATGTACAAAAAAAAAGGTTTCACTGCAGCCTTGAAGCAGAGCGCATAAAGTCAAAGGAAATGAATGATTTGAACTCATGTTTCCTCCAAAGAGTCACAAAGAATAGCAAGAATAAAGGTCAGGAATGATATTAGCATTTTAGGGAACTGAAATGTAGCCAAGCTGAAAGTTTGTTTTAAAAATCATTCAGAAACATCCTTGGTGCTTTCAGCAGATGTTGGATTTTCATACTTTTGAACAAAGGCTTTAGATTCCCTGAAGGTGAAGGTTTAATAATTTGCTACTCGCCTCAAATTTAATTTCTCCTAAAATCATCATTTCACTGATTTTAAGGGTTAAAAGTCACGTCTCTGTAGACCTGAAAGAGTTCATGCCTTACCTTCAAGTGATGAGCAGGTTCTTCCTGAGGAAACTCCTCCAACCTTCTCCTCCCCTTCAGTGTTTTCCTCCTTTTCCTCATTGTTGTTGTGTGTTTTCATGATAATTGGCAGCAGTTGAACTACGAGCCATAAATCAAGAACCACAGAGTATTAATGAGTCGGACCACCCAGGAAAACTATTTTCTCTGCACTTTCTCCACAGACAATGTGAGGCTACTCGAGTCTGAAAACCATGAATGAACATTCACAAGAGCAGTGCTCCCCTGCTGCCGCGTTTCCAGCAGGCTAATGGCCGCTCTGAGTGCTGATTAAGTATTTATTTTTAAATAAAAGCTAAAGTCGTCTAGACAAACACTAATCGTTTTTGCTGAAAGATGTTCGGGGTCGTGAGCATTTTACGCTGTTGTTTTACACATTTAATCCTTTTAAAATCTAACCAGATCAAGTAAGAGTTTAGATTTTCTTTCCAGTTTATGACATCACAGATGATTTAACAAATCCTTATCTTTGAACTGAGCTGGAGGTTTAAATAGAAGGCGTTTGGCAGGAAAGTAAAAACATTTTTGCTTCTGAGCTCCTTTCTCTACAAATCCACCCCGAAAACGTCTTGCTACAAATACATGTTTTCTTTCCATTAGAGCGGACCCCCGGCTCTGAAAGTAGTGCTATAATTGTCTTCCATTATGAAACCTCACAAAGCTAGACCATTGGCTACTAAAATACCAAGGTTAATCTTGATTAAATGTCTTTCCAGGGCACAAAAAGCATGTTTTACATAAAACATCCTTCAGGAAGGATTGAGGCAGGATGTTAAAAAAGATGTATAAAATAGTGCTGATGGTAAGGCCAAGCATCCCAACTCTCAAATAAAAAGGTATCAAAGATTAAAGAAAAGCCATTACAAATCAACATCCCACTAATACGCCCGCATCTGCCCTATTATCTCCCCTCTATTCCTGTCACACCAGCAAGACAAAGCTGCAAGTTTAATCTGTATTCAAAGTACATTTTAAGATTTCACCTGAATGCTTATCGCTGCATTACTTTAACATTTTCTCCTTTTGTAGCCGCCGTTCATCGTAAAAGACAAGTTTGGTCTTTAAGAAGCGGCTCACAATAGACAAAGTGCTGCTTAGAAAAGTCAAAGTGGACCTGCTCTCCATCTGCAGCTTTCTTACAATGAATAAAAATAATTAAAACGCTGTAAAGGTGAATATCAACCATGTGAATTCTGGATGGACTCTTCCGACTGACTTGAAGTTTTAGGATTTGTTTGTCTGTGGGGGGAAATGGGCTATTGAAGGGCATAGAATGAATTCAGCTGTAGAAATGCTTCGGCACAACCAGCTGAGTCTCGATCTTCTTTCCTCTGCAGGGCGAGGAAACCCTCCTGCAGCCTGAAAGCTGAAAGCCCACTGACAGCGACTTTTGTTCTCTTACACTCACCACACACTCCAAACGCAACATCCTTCAGAGGGGGGGGAGAAAAAAATGTTTCCTCCCACACCTGTTGATGAATTGTGTTTGTGTACAAGCAACGAGCTGGGTAATAACGTCTCTTTATGCGACCACATGGGCAAAAAAAAGTTGTTTCCCCACATGGATAATGGTGAATGGGGAAGCCCTTTTCACAAAAATGGCAAAGAGGCCTGAAGGCAAATTAGCGTAATCGTCACCCACGAAAAAAATAATTCCCCTTTAGGACAGGAAAATCACAAGATGCCTTAATGACTGGTGCTGCTGCAGAGAAAAGGCTTGTTTGTGCTTGGTGGGCGAACGCTGAGACAGACCTTCCCTCAGAAACAGGAAGTAAGGTGTAAGTTTCCTAAAACGACACACAAACACATCCAAACTTTAAATGCACAAATTCAGTTTGATTTTATACATTTGTGAATAAATGAAAAACATGTTTCTTCCATTTACTAAAAAAATGTCAACGTCTTTAATATATTTTTGCAGAATAAAATGAAATACATTGGGTTTTCTGCTGAGAAAAAGTCAAGGAACCCTAAAAAAATCCTTTTCTACGTGTTTTCTTTGTATCCCACAAATAAACAATAACAAATTAACATGAAAAGGAAACCGACATGCGTGACAAAACTAATGACCTTGGCATTCAGAAGTGTGTACATGCTGTAATCTGACAAAGAACACCAGACAGAAATATATTCTTTATTGTGTGACTTGTAACATTAACGGTGTCAGCACACAAAGCTGATTTAACTAAACAAAGAGAATTTTTTTTCTATTTCTGTCATCAGACTCAACTGAGATGCATTTTGTTCTCTTTAAATAAAATAATCTATTGTTTTTAGAGGCGAGTTGTTTCCATCAAAATCATTCATATACTGTCTAATTTAAAATAATACCTTGAGTGAATTGAGCTGGCATACAGTGAAAGTAATTCAAAGCCAACATATATTTATTATTCTCTATATAAGCTGTGACACAATGAAAACGTACACATTCAGGAACCGAAAGCGTTCAGCTCCTGACCTTTCAATTCTTGCATCCCGTTTAATTTGGCGTGAAAATGCTGCAACGTGTTAAATGAGAATGATCATTCTTGTGTGATGTGAGAGAAGAATGACCCAGTGGCAGACAATTATAGACTCAGTGCATTTAACAGTGCATGCAGTATTGTGGAAAAGTTTTTGCATTAAAAATCTATAAAAATAGGCAATAATACACCTGCTTAAGAGCAGAATAAACAAGAGAACCTTTGATTTCAAGGAGAAAAATATCATCTGTACTTTTTTCTAAATCTATAGGAATGACTGTTATGTTGTTGTTCAATAAATGACAATAAAATGGTTTTTTTTTCTGACAGCTAATCATCTACTTAGCAGGTGGGTTGTTCCAAACATTTCAAAGAACAAATCGCATCCTTTGTGGATGTTTCTGGCTCAAGACCGAATCCCCCCCCCCCCCCCCCCCCCCCCCAGTCTTTTTTAATCTCAGACACACTTTAACATTAAAGGTGGAGCAGATGTTTTTTTCCTGAACTGATTTTGCTGTATTGCTTGAAATGCTCTTCTCATAGTGGTGGCAAAAAATAAAAGATTTTGTCAAAAAAAAATGGAATTGTGTTTAAACTGTACAAATCCTGGATAAACTTCATCCAATCGTTTTGAATGTCCTGTTCTTAATGATCTTTTCATTGAAGTATTGTAAGTTGTATTCATTCTTTTTTATTATTTTGTAAAGTTACTATGTTTTTAAACTAAATAAAAGTTGGTAAAAATAAATACAAAGATCCATCCATTATATTACCCCCCTCTGCACATGCTCCTCTATGGGCATGAATCATGTGCTTTTGGCTTGGAGCAGCTGAACAGGAAGCAAAGCCAAAGCTAGCTAGCTAATGTAATGGAAGAAATGTTCTGTTCTTTTTGCATTTTTTTTTTTATGTTCTGTTTAGTCTGGTTCTGTTCTCATTGGGAAATGTCTAGGTGATGGAGCTGCTGTCTGGGAGCACACCCTATTGTCTGTCAGCTGGCAATTATCTATTTGTTGTCTCACATGTGTGTCTGTTGGAACCAAGCCCCCATAATTCGGGTCTGGATATGAAGCAAAACAGGAAGTGAAATAAATTGCAGTTCCACCCTCGTCCGCTGGGGGCTGGTGTCAGAAGCGAGCAATTCCTCACTGACTCCCATGTTAAAAATACCAATTTCACAGCAGAAATAAACATTTTTACAGCCTGGTACCAAAAAATGTTTTAGGTTTAATAGATTTAGTTTACACTCATGACAACTCTGAGGGGGGTGTATTTTTTATCACTCTTCTGTGTATTAAATGCCTAAAATTCTGAATAATTAATGAGCATCAGACCCACGTGACCACAGAGCTAGCTCCGGGGAAAGGCCTCAGCCTGAGCCTTGGCCTCGCCTGAAAACTGTTCTGCCATTTTCAGTCTCTCAACTTAGACCATTAGTTGTGCCGTTTGTGTATTCTTTTTTTGGATATTATTTGTGCAATTAGCGGACAAAATGACTTGCTGTGGCATTAATTGCACTAATAGAGCGTCCAAGGAGTCTCCACTTCATTTTATTTGGTAAGTAAAATTATATTTATGTATTTTAGGTCACTGCCGAGTTGAGCTTAGATTTTAACATGTACTGTTTAACCATGAAATTTAAATGTAATAGGGTAAAACCCAGTGCATTTAACATTACACTGCATTTTTGAAAATGGGTTGAAATATAACATGTTGGTGGAGCTGGGTTCCGACTATTGGTATGGTACCTTCCCCACAGCTCGGCGCATCTCTGACCGCTGCAGCGCCTGTCTGCTGCGCGGCTGCCAGCTTGTGGAGCTCTCGGATGGAAACCGATTTTTTCCACCTGGTTCTCCCCAGCGGCAGCTCGGCGCATCTCTGATTGCAGCGGCGCCTGTCTACTACATGGGCTACCGACTTGTGGAACTCTCGGGAGGCCTCTGTGTTCACCCGGTTTTACCCAGCGGTCAGCCCGGTGTATCTCTGACTCAGAAGCTCTGGTATTCTGCAGTTAACTCCGGTTGTAGCTAGGTAGCTACCTCCGTTAGCTTAGCTCCCACCTCCACATTAGCTTTGGGTTAGCTTGTAGCTACACCACTTCAGTTCGACGAGTGTCATCATTTGATCCCAGCCTTACAGCCCCACCTCTTTTCCCTTCTTTTTGGAATTGTCAGGGCTTGACGGAGCCTGTGACACTGTCAAAATGGCGGTGGTGGGAACCTCCCATTTTGGCACAAAAACTTAATCGGAGCCTATGGACACAAATTGTCCAGTATCAATGTCAATGGTTGGAATGCAGAGTGGACAGAGTCTAGACCTGTTCATTGACAATGAAATGATTCACCTCTGTTGCAGTTTTTAAGGCGAGGCTAAAAACCTACTTTTATGATCCGTCTTTTAACCTTTCGAACTAGTTTTTATTGTTTAACTTATAGCGATTTGTGCACTCACTGTATTTTTATCGGTATCTTGTGATACAATGTTTTTATTTTCTGGACTTAATGTTTTATGTTTTTTGCTTGATCAGTGTAGCTCCTTGGTGGCATCTTTTTACCTGTAAGATGCGATTTACAAATAAAGTTGAGTTGAGATTCTGAAGTTTACCACACCATAAAAACACACCACATTAGCTGGCTAAATAATATTAGCTGTTAAAATTGTTGTACAGTTTGATGCATTACTTTAGGAATAGTGGCAGGAAAGGTGCCAACAGTGGGTCAAAAACATAAAACTGAACCCTTGGGAACAAGAAATGGTTGTTCCTATATTTTTAAAGCATGGGGAGCTTCAAGAAATGGGGCTTGACCTTTGAATTGCATGTTTAATCAAATTAACTAGCAAGAAAAAACATGTTATCCACCTTAATGATCAGAGCTCTGCTAGGACAATACCATCACTGCTAGGACTCGACCTTCTGAAGATAGCTCCTAACAAAACTTTCACCAACTTCAAGCCAGGTCTGAGCGGTTAGGATTCTTGGACATCTTTTGATTTCAAACCGAACATGCTTTCTTTGACCATTCACTGAGTTGTCCTCCTTACCTTTTCCCGCGTTTCAAACATCTTGAACAGCAAATCTTCAACTACTTTGCTGATGTATTTCGTTTTGTTTCGTCCTGATGGTCGACCCGTGACGTGGACCTGTTTTCTACAACGCAAACTTGGCAACAGTTTGGATGCTGCTTAATCCTCCCATATCTTCTTCTGTTTCAGTTACTGATGCAGTTTTTGCTTTACACATAAAAATTATGTTAATGAATGCACAATGGGAAAATTGCATCATGCACTTTAATATTATCCTACAAAATTCCCAATTTTGTGCAAGTGTAAGAAGAAAATAAGCACACCAGATGTTGTTTGATAAAGATTTGTTCTCTGTAAACTCTGTCAGCATCTTTTAAGTTTTTGTAATTTTAAGCATCTATACATACCTGTGTAGATTATTTCCTCACTACTGTATACTTAACTACAGCAACAGGGGTGCCTTAAGAACCTTTTTAAAAGTGTTTCTTATTTTATACACATTTTTCTTTTCTTTTCGTGTTAAACCTGATATCTTACTACTGGGCTGCAACAAAGTGTTAATGACATTCAGAAAGTTGTCTCCAAATTGTCTCAAAACATTTGCAAAAGTTCAATTTTCCAAAAGAGGCTGCAGGGCCTTTCTTCTTGAACTTTGAACATTTAAATAACTTGACATAAATCTTCTTTCATTATAGTAACAGAGTTACAGGAAACAGTTTAGCTTTTGTGACTCAAAGAGCAAAACAGTGACAACGTCTGTGAGTCTGGAGTTGGTGACCACTGAAATTAGGCTGTGAAGCCAAAGCAGCAAAATTATGGTAACGTAATTCCTCCATTAGTGAGTAGAAAAGCACACAACTAGAGATTTTACTCACTGAAACAAATTTCACACAAAGCAAATTAGATTTGAGAGAAGACAAGGATCCTTTATTTGAGTACATTGGATCCCTATTGATCCCTTAGGGAGAGATCTACAGTACAGAACAGTTCAGCCTTCACATTAGGGCTAAAGCTGTAATCCGCAGTGTGTGATAATCTGTGGCCATAAAACGGGAAGAACATCCAGAACTGGCTTCCATTAAGGAGGAAAAATTCTGTATAAAACCAGCACCATTGCTCATCACAAACTGTTAAATCAGAAGTCACTTGGTGAGTTTCATGAAAATGACAAAGAGCACCAAAGAATGATGGACCATGAAGAACTAAACAGGACAACTTGCTTTTAAATCCTGGTACATTTAAAGACCGACCTAAAATCTCTTCTATAACCTCTCATACTTTACGAATAACAATCACATTAGCTGGGTTTCCACTATAGGACTTCCAGGAAATTTCTGGGAGGGAAGAAGGTGACAGGAAAAATACAATGGCTTAGTTCTCTCATCTGTTGCGTTTCCATACAAAATCAGCCCTTTCTGGACTTTGCTAAGACATATCACGACCGTTTTGGGAGTGAGTGACGTCACTGATCAGAACCAAAATGGCATCCACGAACATTACATTAAACGTACTACTTTGTCAAATTATACCGTAATTTGATCCATTCAGGGAATGGAGAGAACAGTTGTTCAACGTAAAAAGCGTCTCTCAAAGACCGTTTTTTCCCCAGCGTTCTGTAGGGAGACCACTAAGCAGTCAAGAATACGAAGTCTGGGGGTGTGACTTGGTGTTCTGCCATAATTTTTGGTGTTGGGAGTTTTGAAACGACAATTTTAAAGCATCGTGAACACAGCTTATTCTTTCTCTTCCACTCTCCTTCACTAGCAGCACTTCCTATTATACAAAGGCCATCTGTTTGGCGACATCTGCCGATTTACTACTGACAACCAATCAGCATGAGTTAACCACAAGTCCCACCCCAGTCACTCAACCGGACCATTTCTGAGTACATACCCTAGTTCAGGTACTTAGTTGGTCCCTGAAATGTCCCGACTTTCAGGTCGGGTTGATGAAATGTAGACGCGCATACCGTGAAGGTCCAGTAAAACTACCCAGAAGCTCCAGTAGTGGAAATGGGCCCATCGAGAGTGTCTATGGTCACAAAGAGAACTTTTTTAAAAGTGGTCCAGTACCAGCTGCAAGTATTTAGACTGCTGTCATTCAGGATAATAGACATTACTGCAACAAGCCCTTAAAATGAGACAGGTTTGCTTGTGACAAACGATTTAAAGCCGAAAGCTTTTTTTTTCTTCAAATGAAAAAATCTGGCCTCAGGCTAAAGGGGTAAAACTAACTATAAAAACATCTTAATGAATACATAAAGCTTTAAGCAGCCAACGCAGGTGAAATTAACACACAGATAAATCTGAGTAACAGGTGGTTCCGGAAGAATGAAAGTGCAAAAAGCTACATACAGAAAATTTGCACCCGTGTGGCCCAAAGTGCTAAAAATATTTACATTTTATCACTTAAGTCTAACTTAAGCGACTGCAGAGTTCGTCTCCACGATTACCACGATGACCCACATCACTTACTACTGGACGCACATGTCACTTCTACATCTCACCTCCGCTTTGCAGACAAGCCTGATGTTCTTATGGTTTATCAGGGTAAATAAATAAATTAATGTGGGGGTAATATTTTAATTTTTGCCTGAAGAAAACCATGTTTATAATAGCCAGGAACTTTCAGAGCCCATCTTATGAATGTTTTTAACATGTATTATATAAAGCTGCATTTGTCTGTTTATCTGGCAGCTCCTCTTTGCTTAAACTCTCGTAATCATTTCATATTTCTATGTAAACTCTTGCAAACTTGTAAAATTGTCAGGAAAGTTGGCAAAAGGAGGATCTTCTAAATGTGCGAACCAAATTTGCATAAATTCAGATGTGGACGTGAGGCTCATCCAGTAGATTTTTGGAAAAATACGTTTTGTGCTTGACATCCTGCGATTAGTTCTTGTTTTAGCTGAAACCACGGAAGAAGAGGATGACTGGGTCCTGAGGGAAGAAGAGCAGGATGAAGATGAGGTGAAAGGAATATAGAGATGGAGTGGAGTGAGGGCATGCAAAAAGACTCCATCAGTCACCACCTGCATGCTTTGAGAAGTCAAAAAGCAGGCAGTCCATTTTTTTATAACCTTGTGATGTTAGAATCTGTAAATAATTACTAAAGAGCCAGAAACAGTCAGCAACAACATTTCCCTCTCTCACCGCTCAAACGAGTTACCATGCACATTTAATATTTTGACATGAGCTATCTGAAGAAAAGTGTGCATAAGAATGAGCAAATTAAAGCAACAAAGGTTAAAAAACAGATTCATTTGCACCCCTTTCTTGTCATTAAGATGAGAAATCTATCAAAAAGGACGAAGCTGGGGTCATTTTGTGAACCTGGCCTCACTTGAGCTAACACACGTCATAAACATTTATGTCATTTCAATTATTTTAATTTTTAGATCATACTGACAAAAAATAAATTAAAAAAACTTGAAATCCAAGCACACAAACGGATTCTGTCAGTTGGAGGGTTTATTCTGGTTTTTTTTTAACTCAGTTCTTCATTGGCTAAAAACTAGTTTTCAGTAACACCAGTTGTAAATTTTAACCTTGAAAATTTCTCACAACTAAAAACATGTCGTGTAACTCACCAGAACAAATGTGTGTCCCTGCAGGCTTAAATAAAATGTTGACTAAGCCATTCTTCATAGTCACTGCTGTTTTTTCTTGTGCAACTTTCACCAGATGCGTGTTAAGAGCTGGGTGTTTACAGCCCTAAAACCTTCTTACTTTCTGTATTGAATGATCATTATTACATTTCTACCTCTTAAATGTTTGTGATCCATCGAGTATGAAAACACAAAGTAAAAATGGCCATCAAACCAAAACAGGTGCCCCGATTACGATTTACTAGTTTCTAATTACATTTTGAATCCCTGAGGCTGAGGCAAACAGCAAGCCAGCCACTTGCCAGACAAAAAGTTATTCTGAGCCTGTTTTTTTCTTCCTTCTCACAATTAAATATGGAGGGGGTAGTGTTGGGCATCTGTCAACAACTTCCACAGCTTCCCGCCACAGCTGATCAATCAGTCCCATATCTGAACCTCACCAGCACTGACCCGCTGGCTAGAACTGACATTAATCCTAAATCTTCCAGTCAGTGCAGAGGAATGACATGGTGCAGCGTGGTGGTGTGAGTAAATGCTGATACAGGCTCTAACAAGCAAAGGTGCTGATGCTAATGAGCGAATCTGTGGCTCTCTAACGAGCCTGCATCATTTCATGCCCTAATTTACAATGAGCTGTGTCTCAGGGGTGCAGGATAATGAGCTGGACCGGGATTCCCAGGGCAGCAGCTTGTGTAACCCATCTCATGCAGAGGACCGGGGGGGGGGGAGGGGGGGCACTCGCTCCCAACCAGCGTGAGAGTTTGTAGCAAACAGAACAGGGACATGTTCCACGTCTGTAGGAGGAGGCGGGAAGAGAGGTGAGTACATGTCATCCCTGCTTGATATGATTGTTTGTACACACCAATCATTGAATCGCTGCGTGAGAAAAGTGAGAAAAGCTTGTGTTCTCTGTGACAGACTGACCTCGGGCAACAAGAGCACTCAGAGATCGAGGAAACGGAGAAGCAAATCATGGTGGGCAGGGGAGAAGCAGCAGCTTTCAATGGGAAATGCTGGACTTGACCTGGATTTCAAAACATACACAAAACATCACAGAGACAATTCTATTTTCTTACATTTTTGTGCCTTGCTCGTAATTTTTTTACAGTGCATCTTCTTTAATTTACCCTAATTATTAAAAAGTAAAAGCCTGGCTCCTGCTGCACTCTGACATTAACAAATGTGGAGCTCAGTGACCTCAGTGTCGAGAACATCCACCAAAGGTAGGCGGCGCGCCCCCACCTCTTACTGCTGCGTCTGCATTAGTCAAGCTCAGATGGGCTTTTCCGCCATGAGTAGCAGAGCATGACATGCGTTCAACAATGGCAGGCAGATGACGAGCTGGCTCCATTTGACGACGACCTCTGCTGAAGCAGCCGTTTTTTATGTGGGCAGCCTGACTCATTATGGGTGCACAGGTGGCCCAGGATCTAATGAGCTGCATTTAGTTCGGTTTTCATGTGCAGAAAAATGCAAAGACTTTAAAAACAAGCTAGTCTTCTCCGAGTTTCTAAATAAAACAGAATGCAAAAATGAGGGGGAAGTTTGTTCCCAGAGTTAGTGGAGCCAGAAAATCTGGCTTTAAAATAAAGCTAACATTTAGTTTAAGCCACATTTTGATTTGTTTGTTAAAATAATAAATTGTTATTCGATTTCACTCAATAAGCAGTTTTCTGTTTTCTTTTAACAATTAACTTTAGAGAAATACCTGCTTCATTGAGTGCTTCTGGTGGCGTTTATAATCACCCGTAACTATTAACACTGCCCCCCTCTGGCAGCATTCATCTTTTTATTGACTCAGACGCTTGCTAGAGACCAACCTGGAGCATGCAAGAAAGATAGAAATTACCTAACCCTGCCAAAATAAAAGTAGGTTTCAAATCAAAGTCCGAAGGAAAAAAAGTCCACATTTTGAACACAGTTCATCACCATTTCAACTGTACGCGATCTATTAATCGCTCACCACTGAGCACCATTTGAACGTTTGACCTTCTGCCACGGCTCGTGACATTACGATGACATTTAGAGTAATCCGTGCCTCGGTCCTTAATCCCAGTGGCCGTTGACCGCCATGACCCTTCCTGAGCTCCCTTACATGTCCACACACAAATGGGCAAAGACAAGGAGACAAACATGGCTCTGATGCTCAGACGAAAGGATCACAGGGGGCTAAAAATAGTCCAACGATAATAGCTTACCAATTAAACTGAAGTACCAACACCTGAAAATGACTATGCATATCATAAATGTAGCGGGTGATGGATAAAAAAAAATAAAAACCCACTAGGCCATTTAGCAAGATGTAAGATATAACAAAATTTTCTTTTTTTTTTCCAGCTTTTTGTTGTGAAAAGCTTGTTCATTTTCCAGCAGATGTTCTAAAACACTGAATCTCTGTGTCCTCTTTCTGATCGGCCATTCATCCTTTCTGAAGCTGCAGGAGAATAATGCTGCTTTGTTTGCAAGACCACTTTACCTGTCGCAGTCAAAGAAAGTTTCAAATGGACAAAAGGCAGATAAAAAGTGATGAAATCAAGGGTACAAGATGACAACCCATTTATTTAGTAATACATTCTGCAAACTAGAAATTTTATTCAAACTTCAATGGCTAAAAAAAGAAAGAAAAAAAAGGACAGAATGAGAAAATTTTAGAAGCAGGGAGAAAAATGCATCTATTCACAAGCAAGGAATGCAATTTGTTCAATCGACAACGCAAATAATACAATTTAGTTCAGGGAACAAAGCTTTTTTTTCTTTTTTTTTACATTTTTTCTGCCATTCCTTTGGAGCTAGAACATAATACAAAATATACAGTTATTGAACTTTGTAAAGTCACTCACAGCGGCCTCTGAGAAGCATTTGAATCAACATTGACAATACTTAACTACTGCACTCTAAAGCTATTCTTGTATGTAATCATAAATAGAGCAGGAACATTGATGTATGTATGCACATCTTGAATGCTTACAAGGTTACCATGTTAAAACACTTGCATTTGCTGAAACGTATGACATCATTTGCAGTGGAAATTAAACAAGCTGTTAAAACCAGGATTGGATACAGTGACATGGGGAGGAGGGGAACCTTGTGACAGCCAGGACAAAAATCACTGTTGATAGTTTAAGTACCATAAAAAAATAAAATAAAATAAAAACTGATCTCCACCTGCGGGGGTGCGCTTTGTTGGGCAGGGGCATTAGGGGGCAACACGAGATTGGGTAAGGCAAATCGGTGAGCTTATTTATGAGCTGAAAAAGATCAGCAAAGTGAGGCTCAGGTCACCCTGCAAGGGGATGAATAACCACCACTGCTAAGGGTCACACAGTTAACGCCACAACTGAGGTACATCGATGTGTACAATGAGGGCGCAAGCATTTAAAATCTCTTACGTCTGCTAAGTAGTCCTCCATACAAGAATATACATGATGCAATCCAGGCAACCAAAGGTAATTCTGTTAATAGCTTTTTTATTATATTTTTTCTACAATAATTTGAAAAGAAGCTGATTAGACAGATGATCAGTGCACATGACAATTGTCACAACAGTCAGCTACGACAATAAATCCACTAACATGATTATTATTAATCATCTTGCAGCATGTTTTTGGGAAAACTCAGGTTCTGATTTTCATGTGGATGCGAGTCTGGGACCCATGTGCAGATATCATATAGTGGACTGGCGCTGCCTATTGGAGCTGGCGTAGCAGCGGGCCGCCATCTTGGATGGGTTCCCATTCGCCCCCAGTGCACTTATTTCTACTGAGGGAGACGTTTACCCAACTAAAACATATATTTAAATTAGCTTTTTTTTTAACAAAACCAGACATGTGGTATGGCATGATAATTAAAAATTATTTAAAAAAATAAAATAAATTTTAATCCCAACTGGTAGGCTAGAAAAGTCAACAGCAATCCAACGTGAGCTGTTTTCAATGGTACGCCGGTTGTTGCAATCGTAGGCTGTCCAACAAATAGGCATAGTTCCTCACTGTGCTGACTTCAGTTGGGTTTGAAGAGTGAGAAACCCACCCATTATGGCGGTGATGCTGTTACACTCTCCGGCGCCCAATGGGGCATCTACGTTTTCACGTCTATGCCCATAAGCACCACTGCAGACCACATACACCTTCCACAGAAGACGGCACTTCCTGCTGCACAACAATGGCCCTCAACTGCTCAGGGTACGGTTGGGATTCATGAAAAAGAGACTCAATCTCAAAACAGCACAGGATGCTCTGCCAGAGTCAGACTCTAGTATAAAAATCAAGCGAGCGGCTTTAAAGTTGTGGCTGATTGGTGTTTTTTTCCCTCACACAATTCCTGTTTCTAAAACCCTGAATTCTCCTTTCAAACGATGAGAGCCAAGAGAGTGCCTCATATGTAGAGAAACGAGTAAAAACACCACTGGAGGGGTTTCATTAGGCAGCTTTTGGGATCAAGCTGATAGTGTTCCTACATAACAAAACAAACTGTCATTTGCAGTAGCTTCCTTAACTTTTTATTAGCTTCAGCACAATTTAACACTACATGAGCACAAGTTTATACTCTTGAAATAAATTGACTGCTTAAAAAAAGACAAACACTTTTCTATGGAGAATATGAGGTATATTAAGTTCATGAAGAAATGCTTGGAATTTTTCTTTGTTCATTTTTAAACAGGAGTATGAGGATGTTCATATAAACGAAGGATATTTAAAAATTTCAATTAGTTGCAAAAAACCCCAAATAATGTAGGTAATGTTTACAATAATTCCTATGAGGTCATTTTTGCACAATAAAAAGCTCATTTCTGTTATTTTGTAAAAGAGTCTTTTAGGGATAGGGGCAACTAACCAGCACATCTTTAAAATGACCAAAAATGTACTCTATGGGTATAATTTTTGGATGTCACCCAACATTAAAAAAAACACGTTAATTTCGGTTTCAAAGGTGGAGTCTGAAATGTCGCTTTCAGTCATTAATACCTACCAGGTTTACACCAAGGAGCTAATTTCTGACAACCATTAGATAGGAGACATCTAGTGCACCTAAATACGAGCTTTGCATGGCAACATAAAAAGCTACTTAATACCAAAGAAAATAAACCAGCACTTCTGCTCAGAGATGGCAAATACATGGTGTGAGTACATCACCGTTAAGAAGTCTGATTATTAATTTATTTAGTTTCTCTAATGGGGGTGGGGGGGGGGGGGGGGTTAGCCACATATTACTTCAGAAAATCTTTTAGGTTTTGTTGGACGACCGGTTAAAGGTACTCTATGGAGTCCCGGCTGAAAAGAAAATATACATTCAACAGTTCTTAGACAAAAAGGCCAAACTTTTACTAAACAAATGCAACGTTTCCAAATGCCACCATTCTCCTTTTTCACCTTGTTTCACATCTAATAGTACTTCAACCCTCCTCTGCCACACTGACCTGCTACAACTTGTTGATATTCACATTAGCGCCCCCTGCAGTAAGTTTCCTGATAAAGCACTTGTCCTGCAAGTTTATCTTTGTGCTCAGGAGCTTCAAAAATGTTTTTTTAACCAAAACTAAAAGCAAAAACACCACAGAGCACCTTTAAACACAGATCAACAAAATCTGAATATATAGATATTACAATTTTTCTTTTAAATGGTGGGATAAAGTGTTTATTTCCTCAAACAAAAAGGGTCTTTGGCATTTTGCCATCCAAGCACACCAGAAAGCAGCTTTAAGATTAAAGAAAGGTAGTCTCTCCTTTAGTTTTAAACAAGCCACCAACCAGCTAGGATTGTCTTTTGATAAGGATCATAAATTTAGTACATTATGGTTTTACATTAAAGATGGGCTAACACCCAACATTAAAAATCAAACTAGAATCGCGTTGTGTCGCGGCAAAACCAAAAATAAAGTAAAATAAAACTCAAACAAACTTATTTATTCCTCAAAAAAAAAATTTTTTTTTAAAAGGGTCAGAATTATTTACATACACAAGTTCCCATAACAATACAAGATGGGCAGGAAAGTAAACCAGAATAAAGGGAGAAAAAACATGTCCTATTCAAGAATTGTATGTTAAATACAGATTTAGTAAGTGATCAGGTTTTCAGGAGGAATAGTATCAAAGTTAACCCACAAATCACACTATAGCAGCAAACCTGTGCTGTGGAGAATGATGTGGCGGGGGGAGATTAGTAGACACAACCCTAAAGAGAATCAAAAGGTCCGACGCAACCAGGAGAATGCAGGTTTACTCTTGGTCTAAATGTCCGGATCGAGACGATCGTCTTGAAAAAATGGCCTAAGAGCCAATAGTGTCTACAAAGTTAGTCAATTCTGTTAAAATATTCAGTGATTAAAAGAAAACATGATGAGTAGGAACTTAAACTGTATATTTGTACCATTTACAAATGGATCTTAGAACACAAAATGGCTTAAGACTGTAATAAAGCTGAAAATGCAGATTTTTTTGTTGAAAAAAGATCATATGGCACCTACAGAGGTCTAGCTGTACATAAAAAAAGGAAATCTAATTTGTTTAAAATATGATACAATTTATGAGGAAATTGGTCAACAGCTGCAAACCACTGTACACCACTGGTTAATTCAACTCTATGTGCCAACTCAGATTAATGTAAGGTTCCATCACAGTAACAGCATCTGGGTTTACCATCATTTAAAGCCGTTTTGGGTTAGAAGCAGTGAAAACCTTTGTTAAGGTGGTGAAAGGAGAGAGGGGAGGGGGTTCTTTTAAACCCAGTTTGAACCACCTGGATCTGCCTTTCCACTAGTGTGTGTGTGTGTGTGTGTGTGTGTGTGTGTGTGTGTGTGTGTGTGTGCGTGTGTGCGTGCGCACGCACACAAAAACAGATGCACATAATTATATTTGCACAACCATGCTTAAAGGGGTCTCAACATAAAACAAGAACAAGACTTTCTACCTCATCCGGTCAAACTGCCATCGCATGTTCAGAGAATCACATGCAAAGTAAAATAGTTAAAAACAATCAGGTGTGGAGGGAAATGTGGATTTATGCTTTGATGTAGAGAGCTTACTGTGCTGTCAACTATACAATTTACCCGTTTCTGAAAAGAGCATAGACTAACTGGGAGAGGGAAACTAAACCACAAAGTGTTAAAATGGTTAAAGCGCGGAGACATTGTGCCTGGAGGACAAGCGGTAATATTCACTGAATAAACATTTGTTTGAATTCCAGAAGAGCAGGAAAAGGCAGATAGTGCATAAAAGTTATTTTTTTTCTCATTTCTTTCTTATTTTTTAATGTTTTTTTTTTTTACTTAAAATCAAGCTGCATTAAATACAGGCTGTTTGTACAGGACAATTGCACTTCACAAAAACAAAAATATACAAACACACAAGGAGATGTGAATCAAATTAATTACAGCAACAAAAAAAACTATAATATTCAAGCGGATTATTTAACAAAAACAAACCTTGTAGACTCACTTGCTTTACTTTAGAGAGGACTTTAAGGAGGGTGAACAAAAAGGGGAGACAAGACAGTGGGGATCCTGAACTCCAGAGTGGACCGGTGCTGCACTATTCCAGGTTTGTGTGCATGCAACTCCTCCTCCTCCTGCTCCTCCTCCCATGAATTCCCTTCTTAGAAACCAAAAGCTCAGAGAGACGGAGAGACAGACTGCTGAGCTGAGCTGCTGTGGGTCTTGAGAGGATGGTGGTTTGTAAACTCTATGCTGTGTTAGTGGTAGGAGGTTGTGTTACCACATGTCGTCTGTGGATGCAGAGTCCTTGATAAGAAAGAAGAGGAAGGAAAAACCCTTCAGACTGTGGCTTCAAACCCACTGGATCCCCATCAAGAACTGCACAGGTTTCAGGTTGTCTGACACAATCGGACATGGGATAAGAATCCCACCCCTCTCCCCAGAAATGTGTAATCTAGTGCTAGCAGTTGATAATCTACAAAATTATGAAAATTATCACACACCGTTTAATCAAATCGACCAGATGCAAAAAAAGTCACGAGACAAACACTTCCGAATGCACAATAAGATTCATACATAACATCAAGTACAAAAACAATTTAGACAAATGTGTGTGTTCTATTTAGTTAGACCGCTGAATCATTTAGCAAATTATGAAAAACAAAAAAGAAAAGTGTTTCCTCTGATTTTATTTTAGAATTTATCCATTCTTTTTAGTAAACAAACTAAAGACTTTTGTTGTCTTTAGAAATAATATTTCAGGTTAGACACCACTGTCTTCAGATGAACGCTTTACTGTGTTTTGTGTGAGGCAGATGCCTGGAGAGATTTGTTTAGCAGCAGATACCCTGAGGGGCAACATAAAAACAGCATGAGAGGTTTCCATCTAGGTCTCTTTCTGTACTTAAATTGCATCACCGTGATTGGGTTGCTCAGAACAATTGTCCACACATTGCCTTATAGGGTACAGCTTCTTCTCAATGATTGTCTTCTCTTTGTTGTTAAGCACACATGTGGGTGAGGGGTGAAGTCAAAGGATCTTTTTTTTAGCTGTGACTAGTCCTGGTTCAGAGATGATCATTTCCCATAGGAATATACTATGTAACACCAAACAGACGTTACAGGAAACATTTTGCTGGATTAACTTACAGCCACTAAAAACTGTGTTCCGGATTATACCCGTCATGCTTTTTGTACCGCATTTGTGTTCATGTTTTATTCCTCACAGATGAATATATATCTGACTTGTTACGAGCCAATAGCTACATCTCTTAAGGCTGATCTACACTTACGGAGTCGCGCACACGCATTGACGGAGAGGTTTTCCCTTCAGACTTCTCCATCACCTAGGGAGCATTGGAAAGCAATTCCCTGCCAGGTTATGTTTCCCGAAAGACTAAATTGATTCAAAACAATCAAATGCAACATTTTTTGCAATCATTTTTGGGACAATTTGAAATTTTACACCTAAATATTCATATATTTACTACATCAATAACATTGACATAACTGAATGTTGAATCCAAATAAAACAGATGTATTGAAAATAAATTATAAATATATGCAAAATAAAAAAAATATTTAAGCTAAATACACTTATTGGCCACTTTAATGGGTAAATCTTGCTAGTACCGGGTTGGACCCCCTTTTGTCTTCAGAACTGCTTTAATCCTTCATAGATTCAAGAAAGTACTAGAAACAATCCTCAGAGACTTTTGTCCATATTGACATGATAGCAGTAGCTGCAGATTTCTCGACTGCACATCCATGATGCAACTCTCCCGTTCCACCACATCTCAAAGGTGCTCTATTGGATTCAGATGTGGAGCCATTTGAGTACAGTGAACTCATTGTCATGTTCAAGAAACCAGTCTGAGATGACTCGAGCTTCATGACATGGCGCATTATCCTGCTGGGAGTAGCCATCAAAAGATGGGTACACTGTGGTCCTAAAGGGGTGGACATGGTCAGCAACAATACTCAGGTAGGCTGTAGCATTGCAACAATTATCAATTATTACTAAGGGGCCCAAAGTGTGCCAAGAAAACGCCCCCTACACATTACACCACCATCACCAACCTGAAGAGTTTATACATGGTAGGATGGATCTATGCTTTCATGTTGTTGATGCCAAATTCTGACCCTGCCATCCGAATGTTGCAGCAGAAATCGAGACTCTTCAGACCAGGCAACATTTTTCCATTTTTTTATTGTCCAATTTTTGAGTCTGTGCAAATTATAGCCTCAGTTTCCTGTTCTTAGCTGTTGTGTGTTCAGAGATACTTTTCCGCATACCTTGGTTGAAATGAGTGGTTATTTGAGTTAGTTGATTAGTAAGTGCATTAAGGACCAGTTGGACAGATGCACCCAATAAAGTGGCCAGTGAGTGTATATATAAAGAGTTTTTATGAAAAAAATAAAATAAACAGTACAAAAAAAAAAACAAAAAAAAACTATGCTTTCATGATGTAGATCTTTATTCACAAAAGTGTGTCCGTTGTTCTACTGCAACTATAACTCTCCTATGAAGGACCTTCTCTTTTCCAAATTTTTAGCCATCTTTGTGGACAATGTAAAGAAATAAGGAGCCCAAGTCATGCCCACCTACTTCCAGACCACGGGTCCTCAGAAGAATAAAAAAAAAAGAATTCAAGTCAATGGTGCTATAAAAGCTATTTTTCAATCCTGTTTCTTATGTGCCACAGATTTCACAAATGATGTCCATGAATTTTAAAGACACATTTGATGCCAAATAAGTGTCTATTTTTGAATGGGGGTAAAAGTTATTTTAGGTTTTGAGTGAAAATACATCCAGGACTACAAAGGCGCATCACCACATTGACGTCATCGAGCCAGACACGGAGATGAGCAAAGGAAATTGGTTCTAAGTTTAGAAAACCATGAATCCTTCTTACAGGAGGAAAGAACCACCATAAATCTTGCCATGTGGTAAATAGCAACTACGCAGTGGAAGAAGAGATTCTGTGATGATGTCATATATGAGACGTGCCAACGTCTGATTTGTAGTCATGGTAATTACGAAGTTTTACATACATCTCAAAGTATGTGACAGGCGTGGTGGAAACACACATTACTTTTCAATAGAACTGAAGTACAACATATGCGTAATTCAGAGCGTAAGGCAAAGCAAGTTAGAAAATAGCTCTTTTGGCCCCACTGACTGGCATTAATTTTTTTGTTCTTACGATGACCCATGAGCCGACCAAATGGGGAGGAGACTTAGGCTACGTTCACACTGAAGGCTTTGATGCTCAATTCCGATTTTTTGAGTAAATACATTTTTTTGTGTGGCTGTTCACACTATGACTGAAATGCGACATCAAACTCTCCAGTGTGAACGCTTCACGGCCCCAAAGCGACCCGCATGTGCAGAAGACAAGAAGTCACACTCAGTGGAGCCTTAGACTTTCATTTGTCTAATTTTGAAAACAAAACTTTTGTACCAGTTTTGACACACTTGTCCCAAATAGTTATTCTATAGCAATGATTTGCTTTAACATTAATTAGGTGCGCACCGATTGCAGTTTTTGGCCGATCACCAATCAGGAAAAATAACAGATCGGGGCCAATAGATCGGCGCACCCCTAGTAGTAAACAATAAGAACGACTGAATAAAATGAAAATTTCAACATGAAACATCAAAAAGTAATAAAGATTTTTTTTAGATCTGCTAAAAATTAAAATAAAGATTTGTTTTGTTGCTCTCTGGCTTCCATCTCCGTGAAACTCAGGTGCAGAGTTATCCGAGACACATTGTTGGAATCATCAAGACATTAGCTTCCAAATTAGTGGATAAAATGTGTGTACAATGTAATTTTTAGCAGCATTAGACAGAAATGTGGCAAAAACGCACACACTGTGGTGCTGCATGAAGAGAGATTTTTGATTTTTATTTATTTTTCAGTTGTGAGACTGAAGAACTGCACATCAAACCAGGCGATCAATAACATTGGAGCACCACAGGGGACTGTACTCACACCATTCCTTTTCACCCTGTACACCTCAGACTTCCAGTATAAATCAGATACCAGTCATCTACAGAAATACTAAGATGACTCTGCAGTTGTCGGGTGTATCAGAGATGGACAGGAAGCTGAGTACAGAGAGCTGGTGGAGCGCTTTGTGGCATGGTGTGGAAACAATCATCTGACCTTGAATGTGAACAAAACAAAGGAGATGATTTTAGAATTAAGAAGAAACAGGGTGGAGTCAAACACCGTTTCCATCATGGGACAAGAAGTGGAGGTGGTTGAGGAATACAAATACCTTGGAGTTCACCTGGACAACAGACTGGACTGGAGAAAGAACAGCGAAGCCATTTACAAGAAGGGACACAGCAGACTGCACTTCTTGAGGACGCTTAGGTCCTTCAGTGTCTGTAGCAAGATGCTGCAGATCTTCTACAAGTCTGTTGTTGAGAGTGTAATCTCTTCAGCCATCGTCTGTTGGGGTAGTAGCATCAGAAGCAGGGACCTGAAAAGGCTCAATAGCCTAATAACAAAGGCTGGTTCTGTTCTGGGGATGACTGTGGAACCACTGGAGGAGATAATGCAAAGAAGGATTCTCCAGACAATCAAGAAAATTATGGACAACCCTGAGCATTCTCTTCACAAGACTGTCCGACAACGGAAGAGTGTCTTCAGTCAGAGGCTTCTTCAGTTTGGCTGCAACACTGACCGCTACTGGAGATCCTTCCTGCCAACAGCCATTGTAATATACAATAACTCTTTGATGACTTGATCATTATTATTATTCTGAGCTACTACAGCAATCAATTTCCCTCTGGGATTAATAAAGTATTTTTGAATTTGAATTTAATTGAATGTTTGGGACACGTAAAAAAGGTTTGCATGGTCTTGTAACCAAGATTCTACAGTTTGTTGTTAGAGCGTGATGATATTTACTGATAATTATGGCATGAATCTTGCTGCTTAACTTTAACGAATGAAGCCCAAAGGGTTAATGAAAGTGGCTCCCTAACCAATCACAAGCTTGCCGTTTCTGTCACTTTCAACAAATCGTTAAAAAGTTGGGCACGTCTCAGACACGAATTCTACACTACAAAAAATTCAGCAAGACAGAGCAGGTATGATCAAAAAGTTTTCAAAACACGCCCCAAAGGACTCCAAAGATGTTTTCAACTTAAGCAGAACCAGACAGGACTAACAAGTTGGAGTGTAGCGATAATATTCAGGGCAAGAAACACAAAAGAGCTAATTAGTTTCAGCGGTCACTAAAAAAATCCTTAAAATACAAAACAAGGTTGAGGTACAGATAATTATTTTATAACCATCAAGTATGACTAACAAAATGGGACAATTGATAACTATAAATAAACAATAGTATACTTCTTAAGGGGAATTAAATTCTTTAAATTATCCACAATGAGTATGAGCAAGAGGGCACGATAACCAAAACTATAACAGCTATTTTTGTCCAAATATTTTACAAAAATCAATGTTTATTAAGCGGTTTCAAAACAACAAATGCATTAAATTATGTTGAAGTTTTCTGATACATTAACTATTCATGGATGTTTTTGATACAATTATTCATACAGCTTGTGACAGTTTTATGCCATGTGGGCTGTGTTGTAGGGCTGAACGATTAATTGCATATGCAATTAAATTGCGATGTGACAAAAGGAGATTTTCTAATCGCTAAGGCTGCGATTTGACTGGCAGCGAGTGGTTAATATGCTAATATACAATGAAAAATCCATAGGGATGCTAATGCTAATATCGCTGATTACATTCTTACAAAATATGAATTAGGAACGAGCCAAATTATTGCATTTGGAGTCTAATGAAAAGTAAAAACTGCCATTAATCAAACAAGTACAGACAGATATTTTAGTAAAGCTAGAAAACTGTAAAGAGACTGCAACTCCACTGAGTTTTGGTTAGCTTTTTTTTTTTTTTTTTTTTTTTTTGCTTTCGTTAGTTGAAAAATGAGAAAAGCCCCTTGAGAAAATAACCGTGAATTAAATTGCAATTGTAATATGGAAGAAAAAAAAATCACAATTAGATTATTTTCCAAAATTGTTCTGCCCTATTGTGTTAGCAGCCTGGCAAACCATTCTCCAGTATATATGTAAATATATAGTCTAGCCACGAGCCATTGAATCTATCCAGTCATGGGGCAGAATCTATAGTTGTCTTTCAAAGCGTCTCCACATGCAATTGGACAGTGCTAGTACCAATCTGCGCAACTAACCACGATGTATTCATCGCTACAGATGTCAGTCAAAAGTTGATGCCAAAGCCTTTTCAAACGAGCGCCGTTTTTCAGCCCATGTCATCTTTGGAGATTTTCTTCATCACGGCTCTGGTGGCAAGTCCACCCAACAAACATAAGTGCACTCTATTGGCTGGACAGATCAGGTTAATGGTAGACCTTCTGAGGCTATAATGGAGGATGGCTAGACCAACTTGCAGAGCTAAATTGTTGCTATTGCAACAGTTGAGTCAAATTTACAAAAAATGAATAAAATACTGCAACTCTTGTAAAGTATACTAATGCCCTCTATTCTCATTTGTAAATATTAACACAAGCTTAAATTCAATTCAAGAAGACAAAGGCAATCTCTCCTACAATTGTTTAAGAATTATTTAGAATTGGAACCCTGCAGGTCCCATGATACCATGCAGAAATCTTCCAGATGTGGAAGTTGTACCATGGTCACAGGTCAAAGCCAGCAGCCAAATAAACTTAGATAAGGGGTGTTCTGTCCCAGTCCTCCCCATCCTGCATGTTTTCACACAGAATCTAAAATACATTTTTGCGGTCGTTCGAAACAAAGTGCTTTCTTGGCATCAAAATGTGTCTTTAAAATTCAAGGATCTTAAATCCATGCAACATAGCAAACAAGATCAGAAAATTACAAATCCACTCATAGACTCCCAATCTTTTGTTTGGCAGTGGGAGGACCCATGGTGCAGAAGTAGATAGGCATTACTTAAGCTCCCTACATACCTGTGTTTTCCCTTCTCTTGCAAGTCAAAATGTCGACTGGCTTTCAGAATGAACAGCCATGTTTGCATGATTGTCCATTGTTTTCGTATGGAAGCAGGAATAGGAACGAAGCTCTCTGCATTATGTTGCACTGCCATGTTTGTCCAGTAGCTTCACTGACCAAAGAGAGATTTTGTTTCACACAATCCACCACCAACTTTGTTCATAAAGATCTAAAAAGTGTGGTTTGAAAAGATTAAACTAACAGTAATGGAACTTGGCCAATAAAAATAAAGCCGTTGGCATTATCAGAGGTGTCGTGTAACTCAGGTTACACCCACAGAGACTAAACTTCATGAGCAAAGTCTGCTTCACTAGAAAGAAGCAGATGTCCAAGAATAAAAGAAGACTGTTGCACAATAAACTGTACAAATAGATTATCATAAGGCTATGATCCGTTGATTTTATTTTATTTTTTAAACAAACTTTTCTTTTGCTTAGCTACTCTGTACCTCCACAGGTACACTTACGTAGTTGTATTTGCCTTCAGGCATTACTTTCTGAATTACCAAATAAAAATTAGGATGTGTCAAAATGAAGGAAACCACTTCTAGCCATTAGTGTCTATGGTCCATCACATGGGGTTAAAAGGATTCCCATCAAGACCCTATAGCCTATGGCTTGGGAAGCCATTGCTTGAGCGCTAGTTAGCAGTGGAAGACTCAGAACTTAGACCAATTCTTATTTGCTTACGTTTGGTAAAAATACTGGTGGTAACAATATTTTCATTTCTATGCAATTATTCTTTGCTATACTTAACCATGAAGACAGAAAACAATAACGGATAGTAATAACTGATACTGGATGACAGTTTTTACTCTTTATAACTAAGTTAGGAAAAAACAAAGGGTACCGAGTGAAATGTGATTGGCTGGTATGTTGTAAAAAACCTTGGAGGGCTGTAGAACCCGACAAGGTGTTTTATCAAATACGGGCCCATTTACCAGTTATCGTGTTAGTTTCTTAAGCAATTGAAAGTTTCACTTAGACACTTTAAATTTTATATAGAAAGTTTAAATAAGGAGTAAATATTAAGTCAGGTGATATTAAATTGATAACATTATCAAAATAATAAAGAAATGTGAGCTATTTAACTAAAACTAGAAAAGTAAGCAACTGAACATTTTTGTTGCCGACCTCAGGATTAAAATCATAAATGATTCTGCATTACCCCCAATAGTTTTATTTGGCTTTTTGAATTCATACACATGCAAAGTATTTTCGTTGCTTGTCACACATCAAAACCATGCATTCTACAAATAAAGCAGACCAAAAACAACCCAAAGAAACAGCCAGATACTTACAGTGTCATCACTTCGGTATGGGTTAAGTTTGTTGTAGAATGCCTCAATAACACTTCGTCTGAGCACAAGAACAAAAGTAGAAATAAATTATAGTGCTAAAGAAAATTACATCAATGGTTGTGATTTTAAAAGCAATAATTGGAGAAATAAAAATAATCACACGTCTTAAAAAAAAGTGACTCAGCACAAGTACAAGGGCCACTTACTTGCTCGCCAGTTCTCCTCCAGGAGGAAGATTGGGGATACTCTCAGAAGCTAACGTCCGCATAACATGAACCAAATCTGGGGCAACCGGACCTCCTTGTTTTTTGAGTATCTCTGCGAATGAGGAAAAAAAAAACAAATGGTAAATTTATAAAAATAAATGCTTGAAATGTGTTTCCCTGGATTCTTCTATTTAAATCTTGCTACATGTATTTATGTATACATAAATTTAATTGCACACGTCACACATCAAAAATTGCTGGGCTGGTAAAACTTTTACCACTTTGTAATGTTGCCATTCCCTCTCACAACTAAAGTGCATTCGAGCATTTAGGATAAGAAGCAAGCATCCGAGTTGTGATTTCTTCCTGCAATCAAATATTAAAAGTGTGCAGTGGTACAGGGTTGTTGTCGCCTTTCTTCATACATTTTCCACATGTTGGAGACAGGTCAGGGCTGCAGTCAGGTTAGTCAAGGAATCTGGCTCTCTTTTTTCCTTACCCATTTTCTTTGTACCATGTTGAAACTGTGGTTTTGCACTGACTTGTTGAAAAATGCATGGACATACCTGGGAATGATCTCATCTTGATCAGACAGAATTTAGTGGACCTGAAGATCTTTTTAGGTTTGACATCCAGAGATGCATTACCACCATTTCTAACCTTAAAGATGAGACTGAAGTCCTTTTGTTTACCAAAGGTTTGGTCAAACAGCCTTAGGATACAATGACAACTCAAATATTCAACTTGAACTTTGGTTTCAGGGTCGTGGTTTGATCATTTCCCAGCAGGGCAATGAAACAAAAAAACATATGAATAACTAATAAAAGCATAAAAAACACCCAAAAATGTTTTATTGGCCCCAAACTGATGATGTAACAGTTAGGACATTAAAATACTCTAAACAATACAAATAGACAAAGACAAAACAAAGATGATCCATTTATGACTTGGAATGGCTTCAGGGTTTAAATTCCTTTATTTTGGCCCATGGACACAATCACACTTTCAGGCTCTGTCCACACGTAGCCGGGGATCTGCCAAAACGTAGATATTTTTCTACGTTTTGGCCTGTCATCCACATGAAAACTGAGTTTTTTCACACGAAAACGGATCTTTTTAAAAACTCCGGCCAAAGTGAAGATCTGCATTTTCACCGTTTTGGGTGTCTGCGTGTGGACAGACAAAACCGGAGTTTTAAGGTCTGCAACGTCACTTTCCGCGACAAAAAAATGCTGACATCACGTGTGCGACCTGTGTTTACACTAGCCGACAGCATGGATGCCCTCAGAGCTGTGCTCGCTTTATCAATTGTCCAAGCGCTTTTTGCTTGTTTGTTTTTGCAAGCGGAATTACTGCTTCTTGCGGAAGACCACAGACGAAGGACGAGGTTAAGAACGGGGAAGTACTGCCACCTACAGGTCTGGCATGTCCTTAACAACGTATTTATCTGGGTACGTGTAGACAGAGTTTTTTTTAAACGAGGTGGTGTGGATGCAAGTTTTTGGAGGGGCGGATATTTGTTTTAAAAAAAAAACCCGGCTACGTGTGGACTAGTTCTCAGTTTATGAATATACAAATTACCCGAGTTTAACAAAGAAATGTGCAAACATATTTAATGGGAGTGCTCAGCTTTATATTAATTTTGTGCAACATGGTCTGTCCTGAACAGTGGTAAATCTACAACATGCATTTTGTGCTGGACATGAATATTCAGACCACATGGTTTGCCACAGATTTCCAAATTTTGGCGATCTTGGAGCAAAAATGAATATGAAGTCCTCTTTCACTTACGTGATGTAACCTTTCACATTTTCTGTCATGACTAAACATTTATATTGAATAAACCCGTTTATAGAAAGCTGCTTTAAAATGTCACATGGTTTTAAAAACAAGAAAATCTGAACAGATTTGCCTCTGATAAGCAGCACTTAAACATATATACCTATCTAAACTTGCTTTTCCTACCTGCTTAAAAGTTAAAATAAAAATGTTCTGCACAAGAAACAAAAAAAGCATTTCTTCATCTCCTACCTTCTACTCTGGCCTCAAGATATTTGTCCAGCTCCGCCTCCTGTTGCACTGCCTCTGGAGATACCTTTGGGGCTCCAGGAAAGCAGATTAACACAACACTCATATTGTCACGGCTTCCCTATGGAGAAAAAAGAAATCAACCAATTAAGCAACTCAACCACAGGAGTTGGTACAGATATGAGCAGGTCTTGTGGAAATACCATACCTTGTACAAGCAGGTGTCAACAATTTCATTGCTGACTTTTTCAAGATCATCTGTAACCTCTAGCCTTGACCGCACAAAGTCACAGAGTTCCTCATTGGCCATGACGTCCCAGATACCATCACAAGCTAGTATAATGAATTCATCTTGCTCGTCAGATCTTTCTATTGCGTACACTTCAGGTTCTGGAGAAACAAGCTGCTCTGTTGGGCCTTTGCCAAGCACACACTTGTAGTCAAAGTCTCCTAGAGCTCTAGACACAGCTAGAGAGCCGTTAACTCGCTGGATCATGACTGAGCCGCCGGCATTCTGGATTCTTTCCTTTTCAAGTGGATTGTTGGGTTTGTGATCCTGTGTGAAGAAGTGCACAGCTCCCCCTCTGCTGAGGAGACCCCGTGAGTCACCACAATTGATGAAGTAGATATAATTCGGAGAAATCATCACCCCTACTGCAGTTGAGCCACTGCGGTCGACACCATGCTTCTTCTCTGACACGCTTCGCATGTGTTCATCAAACTGCAAGAATCCAGTGCGAATCCCATTCCTCACGCTATCGACGCTGTTTTCCTCCTGTAGAGCACTCTGGAAGTCTGAGTTGCTAGTGATGTGTTCCAGAAGGTGCTCACAGCAGTACTTGGCCACCTGAGAGCCAGCATGCCCATCATAAACAGCAAAGAACGACCAAGGGTCGAGACCGTGAGGAAGACCAACTACTGCTGTGTGTGCATCCTCCATCTCAACCCTCCAACCCTGCATGCTGCTCAGCCCATACCTTAGGTTGTTGCCCTCCCCATGGGAATTATATTTTTCCATCTTTGGTTTGTCCAGAAATGCCCCCATTGTGTCCCTTTATAAACCTGTAACACAAAATAGAACTTGTGTTGATTAAAGAATGCATGTTTAATGAGGTCATCAGACTCTATTGGTATAAATGTTATATTTTAGCATGATCAACCACCAAAATATCAACACTGAGCTGTATAATGTACTTTATCTTTCAGAACTAAAATGACATACTGTTGCATGTGCGTCTTACCCCTTCTCTCCACTGGATGTGAAAACGGCACAAATCGTAATAATGGCGCTTTACCCGTGGGCTCCCTTCCAACCGGGATCAATTCTGACGCGAAACGGGAGAGAAAAACTCCACACAGCTGATCCCGTTCCCATTGTCACAAAATCGAGAGAGAATTGCACCACTACACGTGACTTCAGAAGTCCACACAATAAAAAGCAAGGAGAAAAAAAGTTCTATTTACATCAGCTACAGAAGTTTCACAGGAAATGATGTACAGCATGTGGCTTTTATTTTGAAGGTTTCCTGATGTTTTACACTGATTTCATGATCGACTACTTCCTGTCTAGCCAAATCCAAAGTGAGGAATTTGATGTGTTTTATAAGCATAGCTCATGAAAAAGTCTTGAAGCAAAATGATTGCGTTGCTTCGCTTCTGGGATACGTCCAAAACGTCACACTTGGCTGTTAGTGGAAAGGAACTTGTTCCCAATGACGACATCTATTCGCCGTGTAGTAAATTCCTCGGCCATCTTGCAACGCTTTCACATCCAGTGGAAAGAAGGGGTTTCTGCCGGTACAGTATTGGTGCAAATAGTGACTAAGTAAACATTTTTGTGACCAATTAAAGGACAAATTTGTTGTCATTCAAAGCCCTGGAACAATCTATCGTAAATAGTCCTATACTTTTAGCATGTCCCCATACTAACACACGCACCCACACAATTATTTTAGCAAGACAAAGGGATCTTACAAAGCCAAACATCCCATTAGTATGCTCAAGTTAGCAGATTCCAATTTCTTTTAATTTTCACATTCTTATAAAATACACCAACAAAAGACTGTCAAACTAAAATATGTGTATAAATATAATGTAATAACCACTGTACTGGCAGTACCTATAGAAGACAACAGTGGTGCAAATACAAACATACAGCTGCAATGTTTGCAGTTCAGTAAAAATACACACACCATAGTTTTGGTGTGGTGCTGAGGTGAAGCTGGATTTACAAAGAAAGCATGGCCAAAGCAAAACCAGCCACATCTAATGCTTACATATTACTCAAAGGACACAGCAGTTCAGCAATTTACATGCAAAGCACACACAGCTAGTGTAAAGCTGGTGTAACATAACCTACTCGTGTAAAAGAGGTTGTTTTCAGCAAAAAAAAAAAAATACAACAACAACAAGAAGATATATAGAATTTAAACATGTAGGATGTTACTTTATGTTTGTAAAGAAAACTAGAACTGGAAACAATGTGAATCACCAAGTCAGACATAACAGATCTACATCTGGCAATAAAATTGAAATAAGTGAACATGTACCAAAAATAGCAAAAACATGTGAACTGACAAACACCTCTCATGCATCAGTTGAGTTGAAACAGACTGCACACCTTCCATTAATTTGTGGCACAAGATTAGTATCTCGGGGCTGAGTTCAGGCCCCTGCACCAGTCTAAAAATAGTAGACCTGTGGGCACATTATGGCTACTTATTAGGAACGTCACTGGTGATTATCTAATAGTCAAACGTGCAAGTAACCAAAGTGTATAGGGCAAGTTTAACATCCAACGCACATTTATGTATGATGTAACACCAAAACATCTGACCTTCGCTATTCTAAACAGCATGTAAATACCTTCTCGGTTTAATGTGAGACATATACCTGACTGATCAGTTTCCCGATAACCGTTACAAAACATAAGATCTTTCGAATACTAGCGTTGTAATGAATTAGTGGGCATCATGGACATGCTCAGTCAGGACCACTTAGGCTGCTGGATAAGAGGAGAGGGCTTGGATTGAGCTAAAACTAGATTTTAATTTAATATATATCGAAATAGCCTTGCTTCTTTGCGGGCTTTGACCCTTGTCTCTTACTGCTAACTTTGACAGGCTTTCATTGCTGTTATGTTGAGGTTAGCAAGTCGGCCTTCCTAATTCTGTTGATACGCTAATTTAGCGAAGACAGCTAACTGCCCAGCTGTTTCCAGCAATTTCTGGTTAACCACATAAACATTCCACTTACCCAATATCCAATACACCAGTTGACTGATACACAATTATGCGAAAGGTACCGAGGGTCCGTGGTTCACAGCAGAAAGTGAACAACGACGAAACACGGCTTTGCGGTGGCTAAGCTAAGCTGGCTAGCCTGTTGGCTAGCAATGAGCGGTCGTCACTCAAGACTCAGTGCATACAAATTGGGTGAATGCGGAGGTCCCTCGTTTCGTCCTCCCGTTATGCATTACATTATCATAGCCGAGCAAAAGAATACTCTAATTTCTTCTCTTTTTAGGGGGGAGAGGCGAAGCTTTGAGCAGCAAAGCCAGGGGGATGCAGTAATGTCTACCCCAGGCTCTCCACTTGACAGCTTGACAGCTAATGTTAGCTTCTGAGGAGCCACAGAGGCGAGACCCGGATGTTACTGGCTGCGTATATTCGAAAACATGACATCATTGCTGAAGAGCTGTGGCTGCGCGGGCTGTGGCAGACCGTTGTAACATGTTTTTGAACCACACTTCAGTCACTAATTACTTCTTACCCATCTAGGTATTTGCTAAACTGTACTACCTGGAACAGAATTTTTAATTTAATTGTAGTCTAAAATGTAGATATGAAAATTGGAAAGGTAACTGACTTGTATAGCACCTTCCATGGTTCTAGGTTCCTAACTCTTTTATTAGTTCATCAGTAATAATCGGAAATTATTTGTGTATATTGGGAATTTTAGAAAAAGGAAATCAACTTCCACAAACTGTTTTCCAATGGGGTCTTGGTAATGCAAATGTTACTGATTTTGACATGCTGCTCTTGCAAATTTTCTCATTCTTATTATTGTGAAGAATTTTAAAGAGCACGTCACTCCCTACCAGAGTATTGCTCCACTTCCTGTTTGAAAATGCAATAAATGCTGTTGCCTAGCAGACCGAGAGGATGGAGTCGCTAACAATTACACACACACACAGGCTCACAATGACATTCTGACATCATATGGTACCAACTAACGTTCTAGGGTACCTCTTAGATAATAGCGATGGCAGATTTAAATTCAAATACAGTGTAGAGTTTTTACCTGATAATGGCACAACACTGACAGTTTTAGGCAGAAAATTTAAATTTTAACTAAAATGCACTAAAGTGCAAAACTATTGACTACATGTGTCTGCAGCACGATTAGACACGCATTTATATAGTTTATTGGGAGGGGGTGGGGGAGGGGGGCTGATTTGGGGGTGACTTGCTCTTTAAATCTTTAATCTGATCAATAGAATTGTTTAAAGTAAATAATTTACTGTTCAAACCACTGTCTTAGTTAATAAGCCAGAAAAGTTGAAAAACCAGTGGAGTACAAACCGTTGGAGGAATGGCCCAAAAATCTCCAAGTTTAATTAATTAATTAATCCAACAATTTCTGTTTATTGTTATTATTATTTTAAAAGTAAGACAAGGATTTTTGTTGTGATTATTTTATCTGGTCAAAATAACACATTAAATATGTGTCCAGTATTTTACCTAAAAGAAAATGGCATTTATTTTTTACTGGAAATTCTAAATCACTAACTCTTTTGCAGCTGCAAAATAAATAAAAACGAATCTTTTTTTATTATTTCTTTTTTATTATTTATTTAAAAAGGAAGGTCCCATTGAGATTAAAAGCCTCGCTTTCAAGGGAGGACTGATTGAATGTTATCCAGTTTCTCTAAGGTGTCTCGAGCTTGAAAATACCTTGGAGTTTTTAGCAGCAAATAAATAATATTGATCTCTGTATTTAGTTATGCTTGCTTGCCCAGGAGTTTGCTTTGTGCTCATTCTTACAATGAAAATGTAAATGTTTACGTCTGCTTCTAAGCTTTAGTTCTGAAAATATTTTTAAGGAAGTGACGTTTTTAGCTATTGTTTTATTTCCGGGCTGTTTGAAGCTAGCTCGTAGCTATTTGCTAATAGCTGCTGCTACTTCCTGTCACACAGTTATGGATTGCTGTTTGTCTTTTCTGTGGTATTTCATACCACTTGTGTTGCTGATTCACTTTGTGTGTTTTATTGTTGCGGATGCAGACTTTACTCTGCTGCGGGCGAGTCTGATAGGACACAAACCAGGCGAGTTATTCAAAATGAGTTTAAAAAAGAAAACATTAGCAGTATTTGCTTTAGTAACTATTTCCTCGTATGTTTAGCTTTCTTAAACCAGGTTTTGCTGTGAAATTACTGTATGTAAAATAATGCTAATCCAAATAAAGTATTGGGCTATGTTTGCAGGTTATTAACCTGTTGTAGGTGACTCTGAACAGCATCAGTTTGGAGAAACATTAGTCCTGATCAGCCACAGGCTAGACTGGTTGGGACCAGTTACAAAGTGTTTCTGCAGTCCTAAAGCAATGTCAAAAACCTATAACAATTTATATAAATGCTAGTTTTTAATTTTCACACTTCCATATTTTCAAATTGCATGGAAACTTGTATATATTTGTAAATAAGGATGACAGTGGCACCGGAGTTAAGGGCTTGCCCCACAATCGGAAAGTTGCAGGTTTGAGCCCCGCTCAGTTTGTCGCTGTCATTGTGTCCTTGGGCAAGACACTTAACCCGCCTTGCCTTCTGGTGGTGGTCGGAGGGACCTGTGGCGCCAGTGCTCGGCAGCCTCGCCTCTGTCAGTGCACCCCAGGGCAGCTGTGGCTATATCGTAATTCATCCCACCAGCGTGCAAATGTGTTGTAAAGCGCCTTGGGGGGTTCCAGGACTCTAGAAGGTGCTATATCAAATACAGGCCATTTACCATTTACAGCATAGATGGGTTGTATGAATGAGTTTTTTGCAGGTACTTTGATTTACCGCCAGACCGAAAACATGCATGTGAGGTTAAGTGGATGATCTTATGTGGCTTTGGATAAAAGCATCAGCCAAATAAATAAACACGAGCATTTTGTTGTGATTTGTGTTAACTAGAAGCCAAGCTGAAAGGACTGGTGGTGTGGATTACTGGAGCCTCTAGTGGCATTGGAGAAGAGCTCGCCTACCAGCTGGCAAAGTGTGGATCACGCCTAATCCTGTCTGCTCGCCGCGAGGAGGAACTAAACAGGGTCAAATGTCATTGTTTAGGTAGATTTCTTCTCTTTTTTAATGAAATTTAATTTGTTCTTTTGTGACCAGATGGCTTTATTTTGTTTTCTGTTCTTCAAAGAAAACTCCAGCCTCAAGGACGAGGATATCCTTGTTCTGCCACTTGATCTGTTGGAGACGACATCACATGAGCACAAAACAAAAACTGTGATTCAGCATTTCGGGCATGTAGGGCTACGCTATTTGTTCCATTTAAGACAAAATTATGTTTATGAAGAAACTAGTTGTACAACATTTTCTAAAGAAATGTGAAAAAATTGAAAGGAAAAAATGTAAAATTCATAAATTTTCCTCTTTATTTTTATCAGATTGATGTTCTAATTAACAACGGTGGCCGAAGCCAGCGCTCTCTTTTCTTGGAGACCAGTGTTGAGGTGTACAGGGCCTTGATGGAGCTCAACTTTCTTGGTACAGTCTCCATTACCAAGCAGGTCCTGCCTCATATGACACAGAGGGGCCGAGGGAGTGTTGTGACTGTCAGCAGTATAGTCGGCCTCGCTGGGGCGCCTCTTTCAACAGGATACTCGGCAAGCAAGCATGCTCTTCAGGTGAATTGATTTTTATTTTTTATATCGATTTATAAATGTTGATAAACTAAGATGTTTTATTTTAATTTATTCTGAAGCAAAGTGTCTTTTAGAGATAGATTTTGCAGACTTTATGTTGCTGAGTGTAAATGTATCTTCAGGGTTTCTTCAATTCCCTTCGAACGGAGCTGACAGACTTTCCAAAAATACTCATCAGCACGGTATGTCCAGGGCCAGTGCAGTCACAGATCGTCAGTAATGCATTCACAGAGGAACTGAGTAAGGTAATGCATTGTACTTTTTTTTTTTTTCATTTCCTCAATTTATATGTCTAATTAGCTACTTCGGTTTTCGGCTTTCTCTTAAAAGCCTGTGGCCTTAGCTGGGAGCCAAGAGCACAAGATGCCCACAAGTCGCTGCGTGCATTTAATGCTGGTGGGAATTGCCAATGGCGTTAAGGAAATGTGGATCGCTCAGCAGCCCTTCCTCTCCATGTACTACGCCTGGCAGTATGCACCCACGTTTGCCTGGGCCATCACAAACATGATGGGCAGGAAAAGGGTACAAAACTTTAAAGCTGGTCTGGTAAGTGCATCTTTGCCTGCAATGATTAAGAAAAACCGAAGCTGCACTCTCAATGTGTGACTGGACTGATAACTACACCAAGTGGCCTCTGCTGGACAGGGACAGCTGGGGGCCATGTTGGAAGGTGCTGTTCCTTCCTACCAGTCAAAAACGGGCCTCACGTGCTTCACAAAGGGGGGGAATGAAATAAGTCTTACCAAATAAACAGTATTTCTTAACATTGAGGCCTCTGTAGTGAAAGCAATGTCAGGGGTCACCACACAGTTATTCAAGATTAAAAAATCTCTCATTCACGTTTCATCCTTGAATAAAAATGATTTGGTTTTCCGTAACATCAAGCCAGAGCTGACAACCAGCCTTTTCTGTTGCAGGATGCAGACTCTGCGTACTTCACTAAACCAAAGACCTCCTGAACAGGGATCTCACTGCATTCCTAACTGTGAATGTTTTCTGATTTTTAGAGTAAGTTTGAAAACTTCTGTCTATCCATGTCTTTACAATTCAAAGAATTAACATCTGACACTGAATTTGAATGCTTGCAAAGACTAACGGCTGTAAGAATGATGCATTTGTACTGATCTTTTGCTTGAACAATAAAATTTAGTTTGGATCAATTTTCTGTCCATTTAGTTAAAAATGGTAAAGTTGTTATTGTCAACATATTTTATTACAAGCACACATATAAAAATGAACATTTTATACAAGAAACAACATATTCATTGAATTTTTAACTGTAAACAACAGAGTTGTAAACAAAACAATAGCACTAATCATCGTACACAGAGCAAGACATACTCAAGGCACATCCTTGATATCGTAACAAAACATTCAGCATCTTGTACCTTTATCTGGACATAGAAATTAAAATTTGAGGAGTGTGAAACCTAAAAAGTAGAGCAGGAAATGGATTTGTTGGGTTTAATTTAGGTTAACTCGTTTTGGTTTCCTGGTTTACAGACCAGCTAATTCATCACGTTCTGTTTAAAGACGTCGACCACATTAGGAGCTGAAGTAGATAAAATTCTGAAAAGTGTGTAAAAAGTGGGTTTTCGTGAGTCAACAGTTTAGAGAGTAAAGCTCAAGCGCAGGTGGAGGTTTCTTCAGACTATTAATGAATGTTAAAAAAAGGGGTTCCCCTCTTAACTAAGAACTGTGGCGGGTCAGAGACAGGGAAAGTGAAGAGGGGCAGATGAGTAAATTGGGTAACCTAGAGGAGGATCGGCTGCCTGAACAGTTAGATTTCTAAGCATAAAGGGGTGAGCTTGTATGCTGTACCGCTCCTCGTCATCATTAGTCGCATACAACAGCTCCCACGAAAGGTTTGCCCACTGGCCTCGAACCCCCTCTCCGTTCAGACGGCCCACCTGTATCAGCTGCTCCTGCAGGGACAGGACTCGTCCTGTGTAGGTACCCTGTGGACGAAAACGTCATTCCGCAGATATTTCACTGATCTTCAAGTCATCACTTGAGCAAAATCACTTTCATGTGCACTGCATGTAATCCATCAACGCTGTAAATCTTTACTTGACCATGTTCACTTACCATAGTGAGATCATGCCCCAGAGAGAAAAGGAAAGGCTTCTCCTGAAGGACACCGTCATGCCAGCCTTTCTCTGTAACCAGGCCAATGTACCAGTCCCTTTCATATTCTTCTAAAGTGCTGAACAACTCCTCAGGGGATTCCATCGGCCCGAGGCTCGCCTGATCAAACAGCAGCTTGAAACTAAACCTGGAGGCAAATCAAAGCGAGCAGATTTTTTTTTAAGTTCCATGGATCGGTCATTAAAATGTGGAGAGCAGGTTTACCTGAATGCCTGAAGTGTGAGCTGGTAGAGTTCTTTACGTGAGGACAGCCAGTCGAGTCCTTCGGTCCACGGTACATCTCCACAGTAGAGTCTGTAAATGTAACTAGGGCTGGTGAAGGCAGACTCCGCCCCCACCAAGATGAGACAAGAAAGTGCAACTTTAGCATGTAGTTCTTTTAAAACCTCATCCTCTTTCAGGGCTTTGGTCATGTCCGCCGAAGTCTCCTCCTGCACAGCCAGTCCAAAGCGTCCCAAGGTAAACCGAAACCATTCCTCAGGAAACAGGGGCCTAAGAGACAGCAAGCGAGATGGCAGTAACGGTGCTGTCCTCCACCCTGATGGAAGGCTAAATATCTCAGACTGAGGACAGCTGAAGTTTAAATGAGAACTCTCTTTGAGGACCTCCGTGTTTCGGCTTTTATCTACTGCTGGCATCCCAATGCTGAGTCCCAGGGGCTGCAGTGGCTGCAGGGCAGAAAGAGCCATGTTTTCAAAAAGACTATCCATTTCTACAGAGCCAGGCAAAGAGGCTCCTATCTGCAGGGCCGAGTGTCCAGGTTGGGCCTCTGCGGTGACTAATGCCACTGTCCGTCTGGGGGGTTGTGGTCCAAACAAGTCATCCTCATCTGACCAGTCTCCAAAAGAAGTCCCACTAGAGCTTTCCTGTCGGAACCTGAAAGAAGACAGGTTGGATTCGACCACAACAGCCTCAAATGGCTGATTGCAGGTTGTCTGAGCGAACTGTGAAGACTGGGACTTTGTGCCTCCACTCGCGGACACCTCCTCACCGCGCCACAGAAATCCTCGATGTTTCTGCACACAGTACCGCAGGAGCAGCCAGATCAGGGCTTTCATGAAGTCATCCTGAAGTTTCCTCAAGTTTTCATGAGAGTCAATGATACCAGAGAGCACGTTCCGGGCATCGGAGTACGCTCGCACCGCAAGTGCAGCACAAGGAGTGAGGGCGTTACCCCAGTGCAGGTTAAAGCCCTGGGTGAAGCCGAGACGCTCGGGTCGCTCAAAAGCAGCCTCGAAAACTTCATCTACCCTCCGTGCCTCCACAGTGTGGCAAGATGTCTCTTGCAGCTCCAGACCCTGTCAGAAAACCACAACTCCTTACAGTATACGATCTGACAGTACGTCTGTTAGACACAGGAAGACTGAGACAACACACCTTAATGTTGACAGTACAGTAGCCATATCCTCTCTCCAGGATCATTATCCAAACCATACGGTCCTGAAAGCGTCCAAGAAAATGAGAGCCAGGAGCTAAAGAACCTGCAAACGGAGGAAGTCACACATTAAGAAAACATCGAAATATAAAGACGTATAAAATTGTCACGAAAAGGGAAAACTTCATATAGAGAAAGAACTGTTTGTCTCTGTGTGAGACTGAATGTCCCAGCTGAATACACACAGATCTAAATGTTAACCCTATTCTTGTTCTTGGCTTGACTTTAGTCAGAACGACCCTTCCATACGGCATGGGTATTTGATTTTAGGAGACAGAAGGCGGATGTTTATTTCAGCACCGACCCAGAGCAGTAGCAAGGTGAAGGAGGCTTTTGTTTTCCTATGACTAGCGCACCGCATACAGTAGCTCAAAGACAACACCGCATCCCATAACGACATCTCAGCATAGTTCCGGCCGCTACCTCATGACACAAAGCAACAGACTGGGTAGACTCCTTCCTTGCTCACTGCTTCGTGGCCTCCAGCATGTGCACAGCACAGCAACTCTCTAAAAGGCCTTCATTTGACTCAGAGCATTGACCTAACAAGCAACTCTTCTAATAATTCATCACTTCTATGGCCTCCAAAGCCAAATCTAGACAATAGAGTGAATGTTTTTGTTCCTATAACCAATCTATGGAAATAAAAATCTTGTAGCGCCTCTCTGTGATGGAGCTCAAAACAAAATCCTAGCAGCAGCAGCGCAGTTTAGCCTCGGAGTATTGCGCAGCTAATGTTGCGGAAACATTTGGATGTAATGAATACAGATCGGAGCTTTTTTTTTGGGTCACTTCACAGGAAGCTCGACTGGATGATGTAAGCTTGCTTTACTGCCAGTACTCCAACAGGGTTGCTCACAATGCAGTGTTCTTTTTACTATTTAACCATTTGAGGAGATGCTTCAGTGCTCTTTGATCTGCATGCCGTCCCCACTTGACCCACAGGGAAGTTAGATCGCCACAATTACAGAAGTCAAAACAATACTTTTTAAATAGTGTTTGTGAGTTTTGTTTCGAGCCCTAATGTCCACTCGTCTGAATAGGATTTGTGCAAGAGAGGAAGCTCAAAAGCACAATGAAAGAAGAGAAATACTTCATATACTGAAACTTTAAATAAAGCCTGAATCATTATGGATTTTGTATTCATTTCTGATTTATCTGAAGTAATGTCTTTAAAATCTGACATAAGAAAACATGTTTTAAAAGTGTGAAATACAACTGGCTTACTCGTTTGGGCACAAAAAACATATACGCTGAAGAAAAGTATTATGAAGGTATATATATAAATATATAGTAAACATGTCTATTGTGCTTTAAAAGCAATATTTTACAAAAACACTCAATAAACAATAAAAAAAATACCACGCGAAACCCACTAACCAAGTGATCCTCTGGAAAAAGCTGTCCTCAAAGCTGAGGCCAGACTTCCGCTCATTTGCTGGTAGAAGATCGAGTCCGGACAGGGACAGGCGGTGCCCACTGGGCCGGGCCAACTCCGCTGAGGCCTGGGAAATCCCACGAGGAAGATGGGGAGCGTGAAGAGGGGCAGCAAAGGAGCAGAAAGCAAGGCAGAGAGGGTCACCACTGCCAGCACCAGTGGCCACAGAGATGTGTTCAGAGCCAGGAGAGTTCCAGCTGACTGGCGACGTTGCTTCTTCTCTGTCCAAGAGGTCACCAACACAGTGAGGGTGAACTTCAGTTTGGCCAGAAACTGGCTCAGTCTGTCGATCAGGAGGCCCACCTGGATCAGAAACAAGACAATCATCACTGATGAGCTGCATCTAATCCGCTGATACCTGCCAAATCTACCTTCTTCCATCGTATTTTTCTATTTGACCCCTTCTCTACAGAACAGAAGCCGCTGCTGTGTGTGGTTAACATGCACTTTGTCAGAATGCACCTTTAAACTTGCATTAAATCTATAGTTTGGGTTGAGCTCACCAGAAGAAGCTGAACTCCAGTTCCTAAACTGTCCCACCCTGGCAGCAGATGGCCCCCAGCAGCAAGGCGCCCTAAGACCACCACCACCATCTGCAGCAAGGCGTCCTCCGAGCTCTGCCACACCTGCAACGCAACAAAAAAACTCACCAAAATTAATGATTTTTTTGTGTCAATCTTAAAATAACTTGATTTTGTTTCTAGTATATTTTAATTTAACATTGAGATTGAAGCTGGACTGAATGTATCTGCCACAAGTTATTTAGAGCAAGCCAGTATTATTCTAAAGTATTTCTGATTTTTTTGAGAGAGAATAAAAGTAATAGTACCACTCTAAATGCTCGTGTGAGTCCCACGCTGATGGAGACTGTGTGCAGTGACAGTAGAGACTTGTCCATGGACAGAAATGCAATCATTGCAAATGGAGACACTGAAGTAAAAAAAAAACACTGGCTAGTTAGCTTTGCATAAAGAGGTTTACCAAAACAATGCAATTAGAGAATCAAAACTAAAAGATGACAAGTTCACCAAAATAAAGAAGGGCTCTTCTGATTGCAGCAGCTAGGTACAACCCTCTGTTCTTCTCCTTAAATGTTTGAACATTAGACGTGCCTTTGGGGTAAAGGGGATTCAGGAACATCCCTCCACACACATATGCCCCCTGCATCTCTCTTAGAGCCCAGCAGAGGAAGAAGAGTATGAGGAGGAGGTAGCTGACATGACTTTGGTGTCCAGAAACTAGGTTCTGTGATTGAGTTGAACCAAAGAATTGATGCAACAGTCCTGCCTCGGCTGTCGCCACCAGCAGCAGAGTCACATATAGCGCTATCTCCCTGCAGCCTAAATTCCAGCCAAAAGAAGTGGGAACAAAAGGTGGCAACCCTCCGTCGTGCAATCCATGGACCCTGAAGGCTTCTCTGGGACTTTTGCTGAGAGAGCCAACTTGGCTGAGGTCCAGGCTCAGCAGAAATCCTGTAGTGACGGAGAAGAGAACCACACCCAGCGCTGACGGGATGAAGTAATTACATACAGTTATCCCGGTGGATACAGCAAACATCAAGAGCAGTCTGTTGGGACATAACACACACAAAAGTAGAAGTTTAAAAATACCAAGCAAGCCTCTTGATGAGATTAGTAAATTGTCAGAGTATTAGAGCTCTTATAAAGGACAAACAAGAGATTGTGACATATTTTAATATATACCTGACGTTGCTAGACATAGGGGAGCCTCCCATGCCAAACACAAGAATCTGCTCCATGCCCCAGAAAAGCAGGGCGTCCAGGGGTGGCAGCGCACCTAAGGCCCATAGCAGAGGTAGGAAGAGGAAGAGTACATGGAGGGTCTGGCAGGCGAGCTGGAGCTCAGGTACAGGGTTTGAAAACCTAAACACCAGCACGACATTGACATTATCATAACAGCAGAGATTTTCCTTAAATCAAGCCCCACTTTGTTGATGCTTACCGATCAGCCAAATCCACAGCAATGAAAATGAAAATGTAGAGAGGACGAGTAAGTGGGGTGATCTCGTAAGTGTCCTGTGCCTGGAAAGTAGCGGTTTCTGTAGCTGTATTTACAATGAGGGAGTATTCAGCTATACACAAGGTCACCCAGCTAAGGACAAAAACTACAAGAGAGACACCAATGCTGCCATAGAGAGATGTCAGCCTGCCCAGGAACACATACCAGGTCCCAAAGCCACAGAGAACTCCAGATATTATTGTATGCAGCACAACATTAAGACCGAACCTTTTCCCAGGAGCGATAAATCTAAGTGTCTCTGGGCTAACACAGTTGGTAAACTCCACTTCCTCTTCATCAACCAGGATGTTGGGTGCGCCAAGTCTCTCCACAGTGCCGCTCTTCCGAGCAGCATAAAACGCTAGGGCCTGGACACCTGCTGCAGCTGTGAACATCAGCATACCAGAAAGCACGGCGGCATGGAGCTCCTGAAGCAGCTGCAGTTGGCAGAGCAGAGTGCCAATTCCTCCGAAAAGCCATGGAGTCAAGAACAAAACCGCCTGGTTTACATACACATACGGTGGGGCACAGTAGCCCAACTTGAATCGTGGACCTCCCAACACCGTCTGGGGAAAGCGCTTCCAGAAGAATTCCTGTTTGTACTCATTAAGAAGGGGCACATCTGGCCCCATTCTGACCATTCCAGAAGAGGTGGCAGGTCATCTCCTCGTTGCAGAGGGAGGTGGGTTTCCCTTCATCATCACTGGGTTAGAGGATTCTGCACAGTGCAAGTAAGCAAAGGAGGGTGTAAGAAAAACAGATGAAATGCATACAAAATGTAGCAAACTGCAAGAACTCTAACATTGGAGTTTAACAGACTGGTGGACCATTTTATTTTTAGAAGTCAACTATTACAAAATCATAAATCCACAGGTTATAGATGTCACATAATTATCAAAGCATTTTATATAATAGCCTTTCCAGCAACATTTGTTATTTTAAATAAGGTTTAACATAATAAAGTGATGCAGTTTCCATACATTCATCAAATTTGGATGCAACTACACTCAGAAGTCGAATATGCACTTAAATAAATCTCCAATTATACCGATTAAACGGGCATTAAACAGTCTTTTTGATCTTACATCTTAAATGTTTTTCACGTTTAAAACTGAAGTTTTCATCACTGTCTGTGCTTGTATGAGTATGTCTGGCAACTCAGAAAGATGTCGCCATCTCTACGAGGTGACAAGGCATTGTTCGTTCTTGGAAAAACTATATGTTTTTAAAAAAATATGTATTATGCAAACCTGTCGGGCTAGAAACCACAAAAGGACAGGAACAACTGCTGCTGGGTTGCCAGGAGAGCACACACACAAACGGGAGTTGTGTATGAGCTCATCCATTAGCGCAAAGAAACCTCATGAAACTATAACGACAAATTAATTTAGGATGGATTGTTTTGATGAACTCTGGTGGCTTTATTACTATTAGCTAACAAAGACTGAGAGATGTAGCTCCGTTAGCTTACACTAGCAGGTAAATAGCAGACGGTTGAGAACCGTGATAGATAAACTTACCGTCAACAGCGGAATGACCAATGGCAGGTGCGTTTTATTGTTGTGTTTGACGAGATATTAAGGACATTTTACGAAAACATCACAGCACTATTGTTTTAGTATTAACATTATCGGCTTGCTAACCGCTAAAAAAGCTACAAGACGATGATGGGATGATCCACAGTAGGTTGTGACCAATCACAGAGAAGAGAACAGGGATTGACAGCGCTGATTGGTTGGATGGCTCTCTAATCCCGCCCTTTGTAAAAGCACCACAAGTCCTTATTTGTCATGTTTTTCCATACAGATGTTGACATTTATTAAAGGGATTGTAGCTTACCCCCCCCCCCCCCCCCTCCCAATGAAGGATGACACTTTACTGATGAAGTTTTGGATATAATGACGATGGCCCTCAATTTCACCGTAAGAGCTGGAGATGTGTACAAAAAAAAAACCATGTAAATAGATCCATACTCTTACATCAATACAACTGTTATTAACAGTTTACAACATACACCATGAATTACAATTTCCTTAGCTTTATAAGATAAATCAATGCAATTGGATCTAACCATTTTATAACTAAAAATATTTAAAACATAAGTACATTAAGATAAAAAATTTACCTAGTGCCTCTGTCAAGGGGGCTGCTAATAGCAAAATCCATATTAGATCTCCGTCAAAGCTGCTTTGGCCGTTTAATCGCTGTTAAGATAGCTTGCATTAACTGTTAGAACAGGAAATAGACCCTTCCAAATAAAAGCATTTCATTCAAACAGGAAGTTGATAAAAATGGATTATAAATAAAGGCAAGTTGTGCCAAATTAAAATACAAGCAAAAGAAGATGTCATTTTAGGGTTAGTTAAAGGGATCATTCTTATTGTCTATATGTAGAAAAACCGAAACTGCTTTAACTAGGAGCTAAAGAAAAAACAGTAAAACACGTGATCATAGAACTTATGGCTGTATTATTTTATTTGAATCTTCAACTTTATAAATTGAAATATGCAGTCAGTCTGACCAGGAACATACATAAAGAGGATATGGATTGTAATTAGCTATTTGGTGAGAGTTAACCACTAACAAAATCGTTTTTCTCTTGCACGTTTTATGAGGTCCTGTTGAAAAGAAAAAAACTCAAATCAATAGATCAATTCTCTAATTTTATTGTAATTCAAATTTAATTAAATTTACTAATCATGAAAAACTAGATGACATAATCTTTAGATGCTTATTTTATTGTGCTTTGTCATAACCACCAAACAAGCACAATAATTATTATGATCTAAATACTTGCTGTTAAATAAATTTATTTAACTTGAGTAAAGGAAAATTTTTGTTACTAAATGTCTATTTACATGAAAAGGGGTGCAAAAGGAGGCTTATCCAATGATCACTGCAGAAACAGTAAAATAGCTGTCAATATGGGCCAAGTAGATGAAATGGTTGTTGTTCAGTGGGACTGGGCAGGAGGGCAGGAGGTTTTGTTTCCTTGTCATCCCGAAAAGCAATTTGTGCTCCATGTGGAACACAATAAACATTTCCAACAGAGACGCCTGTCATTCATGACAACACGTAATGCACCTTCCTACAATAGTACATTAAATAGAACACTACCAACAGTAACGTGTCATCCTCAAAGAGATAGTGCAAATCTAATGGTATATTAAGGGCTGTTAAATTGCCCTGAAGCTCATCATCTGTTAAAACTGTGAAAATTGAGTTCTGCTAAATCTGAAAAACAAAAAGAAAGAAAATAAAAACCCTGAGCTTTTGTCCATTGTTTTTCTTTCACACTTTTTTCTGCTTCGAACAGGCTGTTCACTTTGTGTGATTGAAATAATGTGATAAATGGCACACAAGTTCAATAATGCCATAAATGATGAGCAAGGTCAAAAATGAAAAGTGGTTAAGTTTTTAAGTTCCCGTTAGGGTTGCTCTCATCCAAAATGTCTACACAAAATAGAAGCATTTTCCCTTTCAGCCTAATTGTCCGTCTCCAGTTGCTTTTTTATTCTGCAGGAAACAAATTACAGGAAAATGACAAGCGACGGCAATAATTCAATGACAGACTTCAAAAGAAGCAATATGACCAGACAGGATGTTTTTGAGCAAAATAAAAGAAAATGAACTTGGGACATAATATATACCTTTTGAAGACAAAAACAATTTGCAGAGGGGCATGAGCGGGGGCGAAACAGTTCATTTTCACAAAGCCAAGGGATGAATTTGTGGCCCTTCTTTTAAAGTTCACGTCAGCTGGTTTCTGTGCAAAACTCGTGCTACCTTGGATAGACTCTGCCAGATAATCAATGTTAACTTCAACATCATACATAAATCAATGTTGCAACACTTCTTATTCACTCCTAAAGCTGGAACCTGACTACATAGCAGTAATCGCTCGCTCCATTCAGCAATTATTCACAGAGTCTTGGACTAATGGTGCTCTGAACGCACAGATAGCAAATGCAGAGAGTTATTGGACCAGCAGTAATGGCCCCATACAGAGCATGTGTTTCCCTCTGTGTGCAGGAGTCTGCCAGGGGAGAGAGGGGCATCATCTATAACTGATTTGCAACAAGCACAAACAACTCTAATTATAAACCTAGACTACAAGTGTAGGGACCAGCTCATTTCCCCCTCTCGCCGTCTCTCCTTCTCCCTTTCGGTCCCTGCTGCCCGAGCCACGCTCCACATCAGGCCGATGAAAACATAACCTGTCACATTCCATCCCATTAAACCAGCTACGAGCCATGTGGTCTGCTCACGTGGCGGAGGAAGGAAGACACAAGAGAGCTGTGCATCTGGGTTCACTCAAAGGTGATGAATTATTCACATATTTTATGCTAATGTCATTTTAATGTAAGAAATCCTGACAGATATGCAGATATTCAACATACTCTATGAAGTGGTATGTTGGCTATAGGCTCACAGCACCCACAGCAGAATTAGAAGTAGTTATACTTATGACATTCGTGGCCCGCGTACTGTACACAAATATGGACCGTGTAATTATCCCCTGCAATACCTAATGCATTAGAGCACTCACACTGAGCCCCCAAATCTGTGTCCTGAGTCCATCAGCTGCCATCTGATGTCAGGCAGAGCAAGGTAATGGCAGTGCACTCACTTGCAAAGTCATTAGCCCCGCTTAATGCTGGGAATTAAAACAAATTAAGTGAAGTTAAGTACATGCATTAGAGAGGCTTGTTTGGGGAGAGCTTTTTATTTTTCCCGTGCAGGGCTTGGCTGCTGCCTCGGACGCTGAGTGAAGGCAGGAGACACAAAACTCAAGTAGACATGTCCTCCTCCAACGGATGAGTGACTACCTACAGAGGAAGAGAAGAATTCATTCAGAACTGATCGGCAGTGTTAATAGAGCTGTAAGGACACCTAGTGGCCATGCTGACAGCACTAATCAGTGTGGCGTTAAGTAAAAGGCGATAAAAATTTAACTCAAAGCCTCATGTGCACTGTAAGAAAGAAAGTGTTGAATTTACTTAACCAATAAATGTAAACTGGTTCCACTAATAGTTGATTAATGTAAAGAGTAATACACATTGTTATGTTAAATGTGAATGTCAAGGCAGTCTTATTTGTAAAGCATTATGTTAATTGCGGTAATTGAAGTCCCAGAAGCAGCTCACGGCAAAAAAAGAACTCGATCCTAACTTTAGCGGCGCGGTGCGGTGCGGCGTACCGCTTCTAGGACGCACCCGGAAATTGCTGCATTGCTGCTGGTTTGAAACAGTCCATAGACTATAATGGATTCTATCTGAAGTAGTGACGTTCTGCACCGCCGATGCTTTCAGTGTGAAACCAGGTGAGAACATTCATGCAAAGGCTAATGAATACATGAAAGTTCACTCTTTACATTTATGTAAAGTTAGAGGAACCAGTTGACATTAATTGGTTAAGTAAATTCAACATTTCCTTCCTTACAGTGTAGATCTGTTATTCTGAAACATATTTTAAATTAAATACATTTTTTGCATGAGGAAAATGTTTTCCTTTGTTGAGCCAATATCAAATTTGCTTTGCAATCATTGTTTTGTTTTAATTTTCTTTACAATAAATGTGAGATGCTAACACTTCTTTAACCAGAATAAACTAACATGAAAACATAGAAGCTCATGTTGGACCGTTTCAGGTCCACCTGTTTCCAATCACAGCTTGCATGACTCGCCTGTATGGGACAAAACCGCAGTTGGCTTTCTGAAAAAAGAGGCTAACACGATGAAACCGACTAACTCTGAAAGCCATTTGGACCTCATTCAAGATGACATCTTTATCTGAGTGACTGCAGATTATTGTCCACAGAGAGGTGTCCTAAAGCTGGATTATCCACTTGTTGGGGATGCGTTTGACCCGATGGATGAAGCTTGCCAGATTCATACGCTCTTACATCTGTGAGTGCTTTTTTTTAGTTGTTTAGGGTAAAGGATGGGAACGAAGCTGAAATGACACCAATACCCATCATCCTCAGATTACCATGGTTAGTGATCCACATATGTGGAGAGAAGATTAAGTTGGTAATTCTAAATGCTTTTGACAGGAATGGACCTCATGTCCCCATCAAGCTGTCTAATTTACTGCAAACTGAAAGCAGTTTAGTTTCGATTGTACTAAATGTAAACCTGCACATAAACTGATACATATCATAGCTTAAACAAAACTAAATGAAACTCACAACGTGACCTTTGAATGCTCCACCTCCTCTCACGGCTACATGTGTGGAGGCTGATCACCATGCGGGGATCTGGAAAACAACAATATGAGTAATTAAACCCTCTTACTGCACATTTTACTTTACTTGCTTTTTAAAAGTTTGGATAAAGATCATATTTATACACGTCAACAACCTGCTACCCTGCTCCTGGTTGACATGGGGGATGATGAATTTGTTCCCCTCAAACCGAGCGTCGGTGGTCGACAGGTTACTTCCTGTGTTCTGGTTGTGACCAAAACAGCCGTTTCTTTGCTTCTTGTCTGAAATACAGATCAATGCTTGACATTAGATTTCTATAATAGATATGCAGCTGAAATGTAACACACACACACACACACATATGGGTGATCATCTGCATTACCTGACCCAAAATCATGCCCATGCATGAAATTCTGTGGCCCCCCACTCAAAGTAATTCCTCTCAGAGTAGATGTGTGAGGTAAAACAGGAAGTAGTCCATGTAGGCTCATCTCAGTGGTAGGGAGAGACGCTCCATAAAGCTGAACATTTTGCTTTAGGACACAGATTAAAAAAATGAAATAATTTGAATGAAATTATGTTAAAATAACACATCAAGTGATTTCTGCACTAACCTCCTTAACATTTACATCCTTATTTCCTCCCCCCCCCCCCCACCCCTCACACACACCATACATTTGGCTGGAGATTTCTGATTAGATTGCTTATTGTTCCACATATATAAGCATCTTAAAGGGGAACAGTAATTACTACTCATCACGAACAAGGTTCCCATTCAAAGAAGCATTTGCAGGCTGAGACTGGGAGGGACGGCCGGGGAGAGTGGCTATAGAAAGGTTTGCGTTTTTAACGAGAAAATACACGGTCTCTCCATTCTGTCATTTCCATATCGACGATTAACAAGCAGAGGGGGTCGTTTTGACCTGGCTAATACGAGATAAATCCACTGGTGCATTATCGGCCGGTCACATTTCATCTAATCAGCAGGATGATGCATGCAGGCTTACGCCTTTAATTCAGAGTTACATGAGCTTTACCACCCCACTTCCTCATTACGTTAACGTAAATCCACGTAAACAGAAAGCCTTCGGTGCTGGGGGTTTTCTTCTTAGCAGCTCTAGTTTGATTAAGATTTAGTCTACCTCGGTTTTGTTCAAACAAGGTTCCTGTTAATTTTAGCCAGGCGTGAAAACATGAAAACATTTAACACCGCAGCGTTGGTAATCTCCACATGCTTCTCCTGAAGCAGAAGAAAATACACGATTCTGAGGGCATTAGGTATCTGTAGTGTTTTTTAAGGACTGGTGTTTAATTTCATGGTTCTCACGAGGGATTCTTCATTGAGAAGCTTGGCCCTGGTCCGTTCCTCCAGAGTCACCATCATTCCATCCAGAACCTGCAGCTGGTTCAGACGCAGCACTACGGCCGGCCTGTGGAGAGAATTCCGTGCAACCTGAAGAAAAACAATTATAGTTACAAAAACTCTGCTGTTAACTTAAATCTATATGCTTTATATTTGAGGCCGAATGTTTGCGGTCATGCTTTGAGGCATCTGGGATAAACAAGATGCCATGTGGGTCCCAGTGTAGCGACTGTGGTCCCAGCAGCTATTTCAGTGACCCATCTGACAGCAGCAGAGGGGTCCTTCCCCAGCTGAGGGAATGCCCTGACCAGGGAAAGCGTGCACATTCCTGCAGGACACTACTGCTGCTACAGGATGTCTACTGGAAAGGAACATACTGGCTTTGGCTGGAGAACATAGGAGAAGGAGCTGTTTCATGTGAACAACAGCAGGAACTGTTGTCTCCAGGGTTCCTGCTGGCCGGAGGTCTTTGGCAGGATTAATACTGCTTCCCATGAGGAAAGATGGGGAATGGGGTCATGCAGTAAAGAGGCTACCACAGCTGAACACCACCCTGTGGACGACAGAGAGGCCCTAATCTGCAGGCTCTGCTCCGGCTTGATCCATGAGCTCCAGCTGGGTGATGTCACAGGGGCAGCAGCGTCCTGCCATTTGGTCAGCACCACAGCGTTTAATGCCAGCCAGTTTGAGGCTCAGCAGACGGCCCATCGTGTAATCACTTAATTTAGAGTTTGGGATTTTGCTAGTGAGAAACTGAGCTCATAATCGTGATTTGGATATTTTGCTTGCATGTCAAAAAAAATCTTCAAAGTGAGCTGGTAGCTAGTGGATTCATACGTATCACTGTGAAAGCTGATCATAATGTAAAAAGATCCACATTTTATAACATCAACTGGTGTAGTTGGGGTTAAACTTGAATACTCACCGGGTTACCAACTATGGAAAGCTCTGTTAGCGAGGGAAGGACTTCTAATTTCTCAAGCTCTGTCACGTCCTGCAAAAAAGTGGAGAAACCAGCGTTATTTAAAGTTTTTGCTCGTTCACTACCCTATCATTTAACTATTCCTCCCCACTGCGTTGGACCTGCTGTGTGCTGATGGCAGAGACGTATTTGTGGAGTCAGGAGGATGGAAGCAGCTGATGGGAGAGATTACATGTGTGAGTTCGTATTAATCTCACGAAAGAGTTTGGGCACGCAGCTGAACACGGGGGTGTTTTCTTTCATTCCCAGCTTTACGCTCTGACTTGGCTGTGATTCAAAGACGCCCCCACCGTGAGGGCCAGTGCTCTGGGATGATTGCTGTATTTTATGTCTTAATTGAATGCATAAAAACATTAAGGAAGTCAAGAGAAAAAAAAAAAGAAGGAACTGGCAACAAAAGTGCAAATCACTCACCCCGGATGCAGACCGAGAAGCTGATTACACGTTGCCCTGATTGTTCCTCTCTGTCTTCATACACACGGCCCTGACCTTCAATCAAACTTGATTCTACTTAATACTACCCCTTGCATGCCACAGTGGGTGGTAATGGCTCATGATTACTATACTTTATGTCTACTTTGCAAATGCAGGGAAAACTATTTCTGCATCACGCTGAATAAAATGCATTCTGGAACATCGGAGACATATAAATCAATCCGTAAAAGTTGGTGGTAAATCAAAAACCGCACAAAAGGTGACCGTGACCTTCCCGAGAACACAGAGGAAAATCTGTGCTTTATTTAAATCCTGGATGTAAACAGCCTACCTGTAGCTTGTTCATGTCGAGGAAGAGCTTGCGAAGCTCAGTCAGAGGATTGAGATGATTTAACTCCCGAATCCGGTTTTCTGCAAGATGCAGCTCTAATAAGACAATCTGGGCTGCAAAGGAGTTCTTAGTCAGGGTTTTGATCCGGTTTCTGTTTAACACGAGCTCTCTGAGCTGTTGAAGCCCCTCCAAGCCCTCCACCTGGCTGATGTCATTGTCTACGGAAAGACAAAACCTCATTAAAACAATGAACATTACAGTTGACAAGGTGATATTTTTACTAACAAAAAGAAAAGGTGTAAAAGGCCCATTTCTGAGACTAGATACATGTTTGTTTGGTATTTCTTGTTTGCTCCTGCTGTAAAAACTATTTCAAATACAGATAAACTTCAAAAGAAGATGAAAGTAATGTTGGGTTTGTGGTACAAAACACCTGGCAAAGCAAAGCTCAATCAGAAGCTGTTGAAAAGAAAGTCAGTCGTTCTTTTCTTCAAGTCTCATCATCTGCTTGGCCTTAGGTCCGTGGGAGGCACTGCTCTTTTAGCGCGCGCCTTTTCACAGGCTCTAGAGCCGGCTGTGAGTGGGAGGGGTCGCGCTAGAGCCATACATACCTTGGAGAAAGAGAGCTTTAAGATTGGTGAGCCTGCTGAGCTGCAGATTGGCCATATTGGAGATGCTATTGTGACTCAAATGAAGCACCTCCAAGCTCACCATCAGTGGCTCCAGGCTGCCAGAGGGTCCTGTCTCCCTGAAACAGGGAAAGAGAAATCATTTTGTGGATAAACGAACGTCTCATTCTCCCTTCTGCTGCTGCGTTTAGCCGCTCAGACCTTACAGGTGCAGGCAGACTCAAAACAATTACGATCCGACCAAACAAAACAAGGACGTCCCAGCTCTGCTCGTTTATTGAGTTCACAAAAACATTAAAATGAATCAGTGGATTGATAATCTACCTATTTCACCTTAGATTATTTGTTTTTATCAAACTAAATTTTGAATGGTGAGAATGACTGAACTAGATTCATATAACTTGATCCATGCAGCCTCTTCAGAATCTGGCACAGCTCATTCTGAGGTCAGTGCTGCCCTCTGTTGGTCACGTAAATAAAATCATGATCATTTCTGTCATCTGACCTTTGACTTGAAACACTTTCACGTTACCTGTGACCTCTGGATGAGCTCTGCTGACCGTACCCACTGGAGTGGACTTTGCTGTGAAGGACCTGCCTGTTAGTCAGATGAGTCTGGGGTTTGTGTCTGGGCAGGATGGACTCAACGTGGTTGTGGTTTAAACACAGAACCTGCAGGGAGAACCGTGTAAACATCCCATAATTTCTTTGGTCTAATGCTTATTTCCAGCCAGTTTAGATCCTACTTTGACGTTAGGCAGGTGGATGAGGCCGGAGAAGGAAGTGAGGTTGTTTCTTTCTAGGTTGATACTCAGTAGGTTACAAAACAGATCTGGTGGAGATAGATCAACCATCCTGTAGGAGAGGAGGTGGATTTTTTAACGCTTTAAACACCCAAGTTATGTTTTTATGAGACTGAAGCCAGGCCCAAACCTAATAGAGCAGGACTGCAGGGACAGATAGGCGACTTCTGCATACTTGGAGTGGCCGAGCTTCTCCGCTATTGTGTCACTCGTTAGTCTTCCTCTGAACATATTTTTTGCACTCTCGCATTCACTTAGATCCTGGAGAAAACACCAAAAAGCATCAAAATGATTGACCGAATGAAGCACTAACTGTAATGTTTAGTGGTGACGGGTTCTGGAAACATACCACTGCTGTTCCATCCAGAGCTTTAAGAGAGGGTAGATGGAAAACCACATAGATCCGATAGTTTTCCAGTTTCTCAACTATAGGATTCCTGTATAGATCCAGAATGATGAGATTTGTCAGTCCCTGTGGAGGAAACGATTCAGTTTATGAGCTCAGACAAAAACACCGATCGCGTAAACATCAGAGATCAGCGCACCTTCAGATAGTAGACGTCTCTTGATTTAGAAACCTGGTTTCCTCCGACATAGAGTTCAAGCAGAGAGGGAACTTTCTGGATGCCTTGCAGGGATGTGATGTGGTTGTTTTCCACAGACAGAAAGGTTAAGCTGAGCAGCTTGTCAAGGACTGAGGCGTCCAGACTGGAAAGCTGGTTTTCATCCATGCTCAGTTTATTCAGGCACCGCAGCTCTGCCAGACCTGAGGAAATGGAAAGAAAGCACAAGACGGTGATGGTCACGGTGCCATCGATTAACAGCGACTATGTTTGGAGTGAACTAACCACTGAGAGAGCTGATGCTGTTGTTGTTTATGGAAAGCTCCTCCAACTTCAAGCAACCATCAAGACTCTCAAGTTTGGAGATGTGGTTGTTATTGAGTGAGGCCCAGCGCAAGTTCACCAGCTCATTCAGACCCAGAAGCTTAGAAATCCTCTGATTGTCAAGATTCAGGGAGGTAATCTGGTCAGCATTAGAAGAGAAACAATGAATAAATACTTAAAATTAACACTAATATTTTAATATATATTTGAGCATTTTTACAACCACTTTCCTCAGAAGGGTCCTTCACCTTTGCTGCCCAGTCTGGCTCCAGTTCTCCACCGGATCCCCAGGACGCTGAACGCAAACCAGAGAGGAGCTGAGCTGTCAACAGCAAACTGAAACTACGGGGACGCTTGCTGCTGGTGTGAGAGCACGCCATGAGCATTGTCTGCAAGAAGCATCAGCTCGTTACCTCATGTTTAAAACCCTAAAACTTATTTAAAAACGTAAAAGTGTCACTAAAACCATCACCAAGGAACCCAAACAGGATCTAGAGTGCCCAATTATACAGGACGATATTTAACCTGGTTAATTTTGGATGCTGCAGCCATCTGAACAGCTTCAGCGGTCTCCTCTTCTGTCACCAGATCGCCATCCAGGTGGGTGAGGGTTGTGAGGCGGCCTAATATGATTAACTTGACTGCCTCCGGCTGAAATAAAGTAAAATAAAAACATACATGTGTGCATTAAAGCTTTATGAATCTGATTTAGCATTTATTTTTTCCCCAGCACTCACCTTGCTCCAGGGATTGTGTCGAGTGTCTAGTCTCAGCAAAGCAGGTGTGTGTTTCCTCAGCACAGTTGCGTCCTCTCTAGGTTTGGTCAACCTATTCCAGCTCACATCCAGCTGTTTCAGCTGTGCAAGCCCCCTCAGCCCTTCCAGAGTGGTTATCTCATTAAAGCTAGCATCCAAAACCTCAAGGTTGGGCTGTGAATGGAGACAATGCACGTTTAATATTGCTTTATGTGTTTCTATGCAACAATATCAGGCTGGTACTTTTAGCCAACTCAGATAAATCTCATTCACCATGTGGGAAATGTCATCGAGGCGCGTGAGCTTGTTACAGCTGATGGTGAGATGTCTCAGAGCTGTGAGGCTGCAGATCTCTTTTATTTCACTCAAACAGTTGCCATGAAGGTTGAGCACCTGCAGATTCAACACATCAACAGGTCACTGGCCGTGTGTGAGATGACCTTACAACCCAACACTTTAAAAACTCTCAGGACTCACAGTGATCTGACTGAGGACATTCGCTCTGGCCGCTCTTAGCAAAACATTGTCATTCAAGCTGAACAGTTTAGGCTGTGGCTTCAGCGCTGACTCCATGTGGAGAGCTGCTTCGTTCAGGATTTCCTCTTTGGAAGGACTTCTGTCTTTGTCCTCCTGGAGACGGCACATTGAAATGTTTACTGCAAACTATTTGTGGTAGTAGCTGTGTGCCGCTTTACATGAGCTGTGGCAATGTTTATGTTCAGCAGAACTGAGCGATTATTTCAAAGTACTTTGATTTGATTGCAACTTATCGTTGAATTTCTGCAAAACAGTCTTTTTGATTCAACAAGAACTTCAGTTTTGTAATCAGCTTGTTCGGTAGGACTTAGCATGTTATCACACAGCTGTATAAATTACCTCGGTTATGTATTCAAAGTACATGATGTACTCTGGTAGGACAAGCTCATGGTCAAACACAAACCACTGCCTTTGACGAGGAATACTCTCTGAGATTTGGTGTGTTTTAGCTGAGGAGCATCTCCCTAAAAATCAAAATACAAAGAAGTACAAGCATATGTAATCGTACAAATAACAAGTTATTATTGTATCACTTTAAATCTCCAGTTACCATCATTTAAAGAAAATCTGTGCTTGGTGTCCACATCACAATACACAGAGGAGACTTTGAGGTAGCTGTTTCCATCACCGACAGGCTTGCTGTTACCCACAAACACCTTGGAGACAATTACATGACCTGGAAATACAAAACAGCCTTTTAGGTGTGAAGAGAAGAGCCCCGGCTGATGAGGACATCATTTAATAACTCACCGTGCCTGAAAGGGACTGAGTTTGGACTTTGATCTCTTTGGCTGGCCTGATGCAGCAAATACTCAATCCTGAGCTGTTCTGTTACACATAGGTTGTTGGACATGGGTATTGCATGCTCTCTGTCCACAGTCTAATAAAAAAAATTACACTTTACAAGTTTGCATAATTTAATTGTCATTAAAAACTCAAGTCAATAAATCACAGCTTTTGTTACTGCATAGATGCACCGATCAGACACAAGTCACATTAAAGGTGTTGAACACTTGTTTGTTCAGCATTTGCAGTGGTCTCTGGTAGGAATGAATGCCTTGTAAGCTGTACTCGGGGCAAAAAAGCCCAGAAGTGCCTGGATCAGCAGGTGCAAGTCTGCTGCAGTGGAGGGCGTCAGAACGCAGCAGGATTTGGACTCTTATTTCCTGATATTTGGATATCTCACCTCGGATTGGATAACAGCAACACAAATCTACCACTGACTCCATTTGCTCTGCAACATTGATGTTTTATCTCCATAAATACCACAAGTCTGGAGGAGACCTGCCATGTGGTTGGGTTGCTAATGCTAACAGTTAGCTACTGCTAGCAGAGACGTTCTCTGCTGTTTCCTGGATGCTAAACCAACAACAGCCTTCCCCATTGTGAGTCAAGATGGATGAGTCCATGAATGTTAACTCATTCGCTGCCAGCCGTTTCCTGATCGGTAAAGCCCTTCGCTGCCAGCGTTTCTCACCGTTTTTACTGTTTTTTAAGAGTCACAGAATGTTGCGCGCTAGGATGATGTTGACGCCAAAACAACCAAAACAAAGCAGAGACTCACCTCTTACATCAGGAAGAATCTGTGTGTTTCAAGCATTATCCGTTCTTTCATAACCCGTTGTCAAATTTTGATCAGCAGAAGTTTTTCCGGTTCGCGCCTCACTTTTTTTTACAGAAGCGGCCCAAAACGATCTCCTAACACATGGATATTCTGCTTCCTGATCACGTGACGTGTGACGTACGCAGATGATCGGCTTTAGAGCTGAGATGTTTGTTCTCATGGTGCGGGGGCTCGTTCCGATGCCCACACAGTAAAAAAATGCAAATGACGACTTTTTTTTGCCAAATTTTCTATCAGAAATGAATGCAGGAAATAGGTGTAGGAGACTATTTTCATATTCAGCCTGCATGAAAAAACTCAACATGACCCGTTATAATCAGAAATAATCAATACAAATTGTTGTTTTTTTTTTGTGTTCCACACCTTTAAGACACCTGTTCTTTCTTTCTTGCAGCATTTATGGACTTCTGATAAATTAACAGATATAGTTAGTGGGAAAAAACATTTAACTTTTTTTTTCTCAATAATCAAGTGAGTCTAGTTGAGGATTTGTTCCAGAAACTTCCTCACCTCATGGCGCTGTGTCGTTGTGAAGCCCTCCTCTAAAACGCACAAAGTCTCCTCTTTCTCACATCTTTCTGGGTCAGCTATGTAAAATAAATAATCCAGCTGCTGTCTGTAATTCCTCCTTTAAAAAAAAGAGTTTTGTAGTATTTTAGTTAAGAGCCTGATCTACCTTTTTGTTTGAAATCTGGTTTTGCTCACAGTGACGTGGCGGGGGACTCTTTACTATTAATAAGGCTGTGAAGTTTGTCGTCAAAGCGGAGCCTCAAAGCGCTGTTGTGGATGCGGAGAACTCTATTAATCTTTATGTCAGCGATGTTGAAGCCTTCGTAGTCTGATGGAGAGAAACGCGAGAGGAGGAGGCTGCAACAGGATGTAAACCTGGTGGTTTGGAGGGAATAAAACAACATGAGTTGTGGGTTTCAGATTAGTTGTGGATGCTGTGAACTCTACCACACCAAGGATCTGTTGCGATGCCCTCCTCTAAACGAATGTTCCCAACACTTTCCAGCTCCATCAACAGAAACTGCACCGTGTACTCCGTCTGGTTTGTGGCTTGAACCAGTTCTCTCTTGTACCATGCTTCAATCCTACACATCAAATCACATACTGACTCTGGCATTTATAGATGTGTATCATGTACACAGAGGAGTGTTAAAATAAACATACTCATGCATCCTCCTTGTCCACATGTTCAGTCTTTGCTTCAGTGCATCCACTTTCAGGAGTATTTTGTTCTTCATGACAGGATCAGAACCGAGCATGGATGACTCACTTTGTTCCGTTTTACCATCGTCGAGGTACTTTGGTCCTGATTTACCCTCCAACAGACAGTCAGACTTCTTCTTGCAATCATACGGCAACATGGAGAGTTCACATTCAAGCTACAAAAAAAATGAACGTGTTTTTGTTAAACCACACACTTTTAGTGAAGATTCAAACACTTTTCCTCCTTTTCAGGAAGAACAGACCACATTGTGTTCAAAACCTTTCATGATTGGTGCTTACACTTCTGAGGGCCTGACTGAAGGTCTTGATGCATCCTTCAGGTAACTGCATCTGAGTTTTCTTCCTTTCTGCCAGGATAAACCGAGTCTCTGCCAGGGTTCTCTCAGCTGAGCGTACACGCATGTTGTAGTACATCATTTTCTTTGTTACTGCACACTGAAGAAAACAAAAGTAGGATAAAACAGGCATAAAATAAGCACACACCTGTCAAAAACAGGTAATCCATTTAATTTCTGTTACACTTAAGAAATTCTTTGCAGGTGTTTGATAAACCTGCACCTATATTAATGTCGATGACCTGCACATGTACTTAGATGAAAACCCAGGTGAGCTCACGGTCCAGCAGGGACTCTGAATACCTCAGCTGTATCCTTGAACTGCTTGTTAGAGACGTCATAGCTGTCGAGTCGCTGCAGGCCCGGCATGTGGTACAGAACATGTGTGGCATAATTACACAGTAGACACACAGGGTTTGGGGTTGACATGGGGTCCTGCAGTGCTAACTCTCTCAGGCTGGACAAATGGGTGAGCAGTGTGAGCTCCTGTCACAACAAAGCACAATTATAGCAATCCTGTTTGAACCAAATGTCACATTTATTAAAAAAGAAAGAAAAATCAATGTTTCCCCCTTTTTTTTTGCCACCAAACAGTAGATCCAACCTCTTCAAAAATGTTTTATTTTTAATTGTTTATATTCATACATTCAGGATTCTGGGCTGTTACTAGATTTCACAACAACTCAAGAAACGCTTTACAGGATTACATTTCTGGAACCTTTTTTTTCTTATTGTCTTTGCAAAATATAAATTACATCTTCATACCACAGATATTATACAAAATGTTTGACACCTAAAATTGTGCGGCGTATTACAAAAACTATTTGTGACCCTGGTCTTATAGCTGCACACTAAAAGTGAAACCAGAGGGATGCTATCAAAAGTCAAATATTTCTTAAAGGAGACATATAATATGACTTTATTTAATAGTTCTACAATACATGTTTGTGAAGTTTGTTGCACTAAATCTCCCTCACATAAAGCAATTTCAGCTGTTTGATTCTTGAAATTTTCAGTATTTTCCAGAATGAGCCGCTTCAGAGCTCTGTCACTTTAAGAAAACAAGCTGGAGCTGGCCACACCCACCCATCTCCCACTCAGTTCTGCTGTAAGCTCAGTAGTTCTGACATCCAGGAGGGGCTCAGAGAAGAGCCGCCACTGCTCCTCCCGCAGTCGCTCTCCTCCAGGTGAGAGGTGGAGCTATGCTAATTCCTTCATTTGTGACATCACAAATGGTGCCTTTTTGAAACGGCTTGTTTTAGGTACATGATTCCTACAACAAAAAACTTATTTTTTTTTCCCCACGTTTGGAGTGTTTAGAGTTAGCAAAGGCCCACACAGCAGCACAAGTGGATGAAAAATGTGCGTTCGGCATAATATGTCCCCATCAAAGCCATCTAATTCTTTTCACTGTGCATAGTATTTAAATATACATCACATTGCAATGAAGATTTACTTGGCTTCTCCAGTTATTTTAAGCCCTTTACAGCCAGAGGCAATAATAACATTCCTAAAGCGGCAGAAAGAAAATCAAGATCAACATATTAGTGCATCTTATCTAAACAACTCTGTAAATAAAAACAACTCATCAACAGACTGCATCTCTTAAATGTTTAAACAACCTTCAGTCATAAACAGAACCTTCAGTATTTATTAATTCTGTGAATGTAATAAATGTTTATAGCTGAATCTGGAATTTGTTGAGTTATTTTGCAACTAAATACCTCAGTAAGGTCTCATTAAGTCAATTCATTAGAAAAACAAACAAAAGTTGATCCGGCCAAGACCTTGTCAGATCCTGGTTGCTAATGAATCAGTGTATTATAATAAATTACATGATCTGGTAATAAGAACTGAGGTGTCGCAGCAAAAAAAATAAATAAAATAAAATATGGAGCTTGACAAAAATACCTTGACTTCATCTTAATAAGCTTGTGAGACACATAAAAATGCATAAAACCCATGCTCATCATCAAAACCACAAACAAATAAATCATTTCTTGTATTCCTTTGAAATTTCTCTTTGAAATGTGCAATTAATGCATATCATTGAAAGTGAAATAACCAAATTATAAATCAGGTTATTATTATTGTAGAAATTATGAAAGATCTGAACTGACCAAGACCCTGGCAAGAATTTCAAAATGCCCTTTTGTCAAAACAAGGATTTTAATAAGATTGGGGGGGGGGGGGGGGGGGGATGTAAAACCATGCAAGCAAACATTTCACAGGAATAATTTGAACATCTTTATTTTAGTTATTTTGGGGGGTCTTACCTTAAAGGAACTGATCTTGTTCCCAGAGAGATTGAGAATCTCAAGGCTGATGCTGGACTCAAGGCTGTGCCCTAAAACGAGGTCAGAAAAATATATTTGATTAATATGTTTTTCATGGATCCTCCATCAAATGTAACAAAGAAAAGAGAAAAAAATTCAACTATCCTACCAATTTTTTTAATACGGTTGTCAGAAAGGTTTAGTTCCTTCAGGGTCTGAAGTGTGTTCAAGCCCTTCAGAGGGGAGAAAAAGAATAAAACGATTAAAATACAAACAGACAGACAGACAGACAGACAGAAAGATAGATATAGATAGATAGATATAGATAGATAGATAGATAGATAGATAGATAGATAGATAGATAGATAGATAGATAGATAGATAGATAGATAGATAGATAGATAGATAGATAGATAGATAGATAGATAGATAGATAGATAGATAGATAGATAGATAGATAGATAGATAGATGTCATGGTCTGCGTCTGCGTATTTCCCCGTGTGTCTCCTGATGTTCTCCATCCCTCTCTAGATTCCCCTTTTGTGTCTCATAGCACCCTCATGTGTCCTTTGTCTGCGTCTCATTTATGTGTCTTCTGTTTGTAGCCCTTCAGGTCATCCCCAGCCCCTCCAGTTGTAGCTCCAGCCTTTTTGTCCCCAGCTCCCTCCTTGTTTTCTTCATGTTCTCTTGGTCTCCCCACCATATTTCTATAGGTCTATTATTTCAGTTGTGTGTGTGTGTGTGTGTATGTCCTTCTCAGCTAGGGGTGTGTGTGTGTGTGTGTGTGTGTGCGTGCGTGCGTGTGTGCGTGCGTGCGTGCGTGCGTGCGTGCGTGTGTGTGTGTGTGTATCCTTCCCCAGTCAGGTCCGGTGTCCTCCCCTGCTCCTTCCTGCTCCTCCTCCCTGATTAGTTATTGCCTTCACCTGGTTCTCTCCCCACACACCTGCAGCTCATCTGCCTCCCATTATGCCCCAGTCTATAAAGCCCTGTCTGTTTCTCATTGTCTTGTCGGTCCATTGTATGTTTGTCAGCGTTGTTTCGTGCTCTATGTGAGCTTATGTCTCCAGGTTTTGGTGCTCCAAGTGAGCTTACGGTGTCCTGAGTTCCAGGACTTTTGAACGTTGTGCTCTAAGTGAGCTTTTGTTCTTGTTAGCAGGATTTATGGATTTTTGGACTTTTGGCTCGCTGCCTTTGGATTTATTTTTGTTCGGCCTGCAAAATAAAGGATTTTTACTTTATACCAACTCCTGCCTCTTGTCGTCTGGGTAATCAGCACTTTGGGTCCTAACCATCCCCTCAGCGTGACGATAGATAGATAGATAGATAGATAGATAGATAGATAGATAGATAGATAGATAGATGATAGATAGACAGACAGACAGACAGACAGACAGACAGACAGACAGACAGACAGACAGATAGACACCTCTATCTTATTTATGCAGTTATTATTCAGCCAAAGAACTTGAAGGTTGGTCAGCAATTCCAGATCTTTGATCTCACAGATCTGATTATCATACAGGTAAAGTTTCTCCAGTTGTTGACAGTTTTGAAGTCCAGCTATTTCCTGCAGTGAAGACACATTTTTATTTTACAGTCTGATCTCTAATTTTCTTCAAATGCTCTGTAATGTGTTGCCTGATGCAAAAACACTGAACATCTTCAGCTCATCAATGTGTTTGTTACACATGTTTTTGACTATCTCACTGTGAGACGGCACTGGACTATCCAGAGCTCCTGGAGCAGAGGACAGCCCTCAAGACCCTCGATGCGCTCGATGTTCTGGTCCACGATGGTGAGCTGGCAGAGATTTGGGAAGCAGCAGAGGCCGAGCATGCGAGGGAAACCTGAAAAGAAGATCTCTAAGGATGTGATGCTGCTCCCATTGTGTGCAATATCTTCATAGGGCACCCCATTAACCAGGCACTGTCAGGAAAGAAAAGTTCATCGCCAACTTAAAAGTATGCTTGGTAACCATTTGAAATAACTTTGTTTACAATAAACATGACACAAGATGAACTTATTACAGTTTTGTTAGGCTTTTCTGTATCTAAATGTACACATTAGGTAAAAATGTATTTAAAAATCTCCACGCTTGTGTTTAGATTTTTACATTCAAACATGATTTTATATTTTAACCTTTGATCTTAAATATTTATTTTTATTGTTACAGTTTGGATTAATGTTTAGATATTTAGACATCGTTAATATGTGAATACATTTGGTCAAAAGATGATTTTAAAGTTTCAAATAAAAATTGCTTGTAGGATTTTAGTCTAAGCTAAATGAAACAAAACTTACCAGTTTTTTAAGCACCTCCTCATCCTCGGTTTGTTGTTTCATTTTCTTTTTCTCTGTCTGCAGCATTTTTATAACTCTGTAAAACCACAAAACAGCTATGATCTAAAGCATTTATCCTGTTTTCTTTACGGAGTATATTAGAATAAAGACAAATAATAAACACACCTGGGATTTTATAGAGATAACCAATAACAGCTGTAATTATTAACAAACATTTATGCTAACTTTGCTAGCCCACCAAAGAATAGTACTTTTTAACCTGTAGACTTCGTTGTAAATAAGTAATTAAAGGTTAAAATTAACACTGATTTAATTTAAAATTAAATAATTGTGTGTTAAAGCAAATAAAGTTAACTGTTGTCACCTAATAAGGAGGAAAATCCTATCTATGGTCCATTTGTTGTTTACGATCACGAGCGGTTGCTAAGGAGAAAAAGTTCATGACTTTGTTCATACCCGAAGCTGCCAGAAGAGGGCGCCAGACAGCAGCCCATTCAAACCCATGAAACCTGAAAATATACTTAACGGAAAGCAAATTTATCACATAATAGACTCGTCTGGTTTAGTACTTTTTAAGAAACTCAGAATGCCATTTGTCTAATTTTGCATAGCATTGCTAGACCCGCAATCCAAATTTTATTAATCATGACTTTAGTTCAGATAAAAAAATTAAAAATATTTCAGATTTCAAGATTGTTGAATCATTAACAATAATAAAAAAACATTATCGATATTCTGTAGGTTATCTGCGTTATGACTAGATAAAAATTTGTCAGCTACATGGACACTATCACATTAAATACCAGAAATGTTGCATCTCCGTTAGAATCTTTTACCAAAATTCATCATTATGATGACTGATAATATCCTGTCTATTGTGTTCTGAATTATACACTAGGCTCTACTCTAAAAAAAAGATTACTTTGGATGTTCACAATTTTTAGACAGAGGCCTACTTGTGGATACACCTTCATCTTTTGTTGGAGGTTAGAATGTTGCTTATGGGGAAAAACGTCATAAATATATATATATATATATATATATATATATATATATATATATATATATATATATATATATAATGTTTTTATTTATTTTTATTTTTTAAGTAAAGATGGATATTTGCGATTCATCCAGTTTAACTATCAGGTAACAAGACGACCACTAACGGTGTGAGGTATTTTTAAATGGGCTATGAAACTTAGGTTTTCCCATTATGAGAAACCACATGAGAAATGTAATTTAAACAGGAGACATAAACAATGTGAGGGTTGAATATGTGTTACAATGGCCTTCCATACTCACATCCCTCTGGACAAACAAAACAGATTAAATTAGAATTTGTTGCTCCTTTTTTGGAAACAGCTTCTGTTTTCAGTAGGATGCTTCTGGTCATCAGCAGCAGGTTGTGTGGGGTTTCTTCAGCTTTTATTATAAATATGTATTCATATTTTTACTTTCTAAAACGTGTAAGCAGACAGTACTTTTAATTTTTATTTTATTATTTTATAATTGTCCCGAATGAAGGGCCAACCCCGAGACACTATGACGTCAGCGTCGGATCAGTGAACTAAAACAATCACCCTTCTCCTCCTTTTCCCTAACCGACCGCACCGCCTCACCCGTGGCGTCTGAAACCCCCACCCGACCAGACCAGACAGGACCAGAACCAGAACCAGCTGCACCGCTCCGTCCGTCCGTTCAACGCTCGTTCACACGGTCACGGAGGAGGAGAAGCTTGCAGCAGCTGCGGTATCTTCTGTCCGACCAGCATGTCCGCTCAGCCCGGTGAGGAGCTCGGCTCGGATGGGAAGTGGTTCGGAGACGAGAGGAACGGCCTCTTTGGGAACGCGCCGCCTCGGTTCGGTGAGGAATTCAAGCCGAGAGGCAACGACGCGGCGGGCGACCTGGATAAACAATTTCATCTTTACCAGGACGACGGGAAAAGGCCTCCCGTTGCTATGGAAACTGCATCTACAGGTAAAACACGCACTTATCTCAGGTAAATCGTCATATCTGGACAACATGCTGTTGTGTTTGGGCCTAACATGGGTTTGTCTGTGCCAAATGTAAATAACAACACGCACCAGAAGCCTATTATAAACAGATGGACGCAGTCAATTTGTCACAGATTACGACGGAGGGCCTTGGGTTTGTCTGAACGCAGTTTAAAACTTCTGAGCAGGAAACACACAAACACAAGCTGCAAGAGAAATATTTGCAAATATGGATCCGCAAATTAAACGATATTTCCAACCAAAAGCAATTTAGCACCATTTTAGGCCATCAAAACATAATTTATTCAAGCTTTTTAATATGCCTACCTGTGGGGGGTTAAATGATGTTCTACCCCTCACAAATAAACAATAATATTCTTTTAGATGTTGAGGCAAGAGGAATAAGATAGAAAACACCCAAATATTGCAGCCTTCATTCAGAATCTCTTTAATGATGCTGATGCTTTAAACCATGCAGTGTGTGATGGCTTCTGGAGGTGTATTTTCTTGGAACATTATGGCCCTTAACCCCCTCAACGCAACCCTTCTCATCTTGATGCTATTTTAGTAACATGGCCCCTGGATTCGCTTGGTGTGCACAAACTAGAGCTCTGCACTTTTATTCACAAATCCACTGAAAAATTCATGAGATATGCTTTTAAAAGAAACCCTTATAGTCTCTTCCTTTTGCTCAGACCCTTTCCCATTCAGCATGCAGCAGCTGATCCAAAACAAGGAAGTAAATCATCCGTTTTAAAGGGGACGTAATATGTATCCCCTTGTGCTGCCGTGTGGGTCTTTGCTGCCTCTCTAAACACTCCAAACGGGAGTAAAACACATCCATCCATTGTCTGCCCGTTTGGATTTAGGGATGATGCACCTAAAACAAGCTGTTTTAAAAAGTCCTCATTTGTAACATCGCAAACGGGGAAATTAGCATCTCACCTGAAGGAAAGCAACACAGCGTGAGGAGCAGCGTCTCTACTCTAACCCCTCCTTTCCACCGGAGCCGTACAGCACATCATATAGTTGCTGATAGGAACCGCTGTGGTAAACAGAACCTTTTCCACTGGAGCATCAGCAGCGCGAGTCGGCCGCATCTCAGGAGCAGCATGTCGCGGCCCTTACTCGCCGGCTCTGTTTTCTACGCGCTACGCCTCTGAAATGGGTCAAGTTCGACATTTTTGGGAAAGGAAAGACAGGAAATCGGACGCGGAAATGGAGCGAAGCTTCCCGAGATTTTCAGAATAAAGAAACGTACTGCCATCTGGTTGCTTTACTTTAAAAAAAAGTTATCACCTAGCTAGCTGTCTCCTTTGTTTTTCCATAATGGACGACGAAAGGTTGATTACTGAAGTGGAGAAGTACCCAATCCTGTTTGATCCCAGTCACAGTTTTTATAAAGACAACGTCAAGAAGGATAACACATGGAGTGACGTATCTGCGGTTTGGGGGCAAGATGGTGAGTTTATGCTAATTATTAACGAGATTTCTTTTCTGTATGGACCTCTGTCAGTTATGCTGACGCGTGATTTTGCTAATGTCGCGTGACTTCGTGCTCTGTCGGTGACAGCTGCCCCCCTGCTGCGTCGCGTCTCCTGGGAAGGGCCAAGCAGCAGCATACGCGAGCAAGACGTGCTGCTGCAGTAAAGTGCTGCTGACGGCTCCGGTGGAAAGGAGGGGTGTGCCCCTCCAAGATATCTGAGCTTCTCAGCTTATAGCAGCCTGAGCGTAGGATGGGTGGGCGTGGCCAGCTCCAACTTGTTAAAGCGACAGAGCCCTGAAACAGCTCAATCTGGAAGGTACTGAAATTGCTTAATGTGAGAGGGATTTCATGCAAAGCATTTCATAAACATGTTTTATATCGGCTGTAGAACTATTATAACCTAAAAAAAATCATCATGTGTCTAATTTGAGTCAACTTGGTGAATGCACAATTTAGACCTTGGTTTTTGCCATGGATGTGGAATATTTCATTTGAGGGTGAAGAGTTTATGCAAAAAGTGCATTTAGTTTTACAAATTAGCTGTACTCTCTTAAAAAGTAAACAAAGCATTTGCTCTACTTTTATAACAGTCTGCTAGATACGCTGTGTAGATGCACACTGGCACACACACACACACACACACACACACACACACACACACACACACACACACACACACACACACACACACACACACACACAAATGCTTTTGGTGAAATTGCAGCCTCCAACTGAACCATGTCTATAAATGTGAAACATTCCATCCTGCTGCTCTTTATACCTCACAGATCAAAGTGGTGATTTCCCTCTGAAATAAATATTTCATAGCTTCCTCTATAAAAGAATTCACTATACAGTTGTAACAAAATATACTATTAAAAACTTATATTTTTCATTGTGTTTGACTTCATCAGAATGAGCCATGAAACTGAAGCTGCTCAAAAGGTCCAGAACTGCATCTTTAGACAATCAATCCACTCCTAAATCTTGTTCTCCACAGTGATTTACCCAGAAAATCCAGATAGTGCTGATTTCTGCTGCACTAAATTACTACAGGAAACACTCAGACCTCAGACAGCACAGCCTCTTTTATATTCAAGTTTCCTCGTGAGGTACACAGATATGGACGAATAATGTGCTGCATCACGACCGGGTTGAGTTAGCAGATGGCTCCCAGCTTTGACATTCTCTCTGTCATTGAGGAAATATTAAAACAGTGATAATGCATTTTTTCGCCCTTCATTTTTCTGTTGTAAAGACTCTTTCTTGTGTAATCCAGTCTCTGATAGATGGATTAAGTCTGTCGCAGCCCTGACAAGGACAAGACAGTGCACTGGATGGCTGAGGGGTGCTTTTCCTATCTTCTAGATGGAGGAAGCACTTAGAGAAGTCTGCCAGGCTGCATAAACAGCACAGTGCGTTTGTGATGGGGAGAGCTGTGCTCCTTTTCCCTGGAAGGGGGGGGGGGGGGGCTAAACAATGCAGGGTCTTTTCAAATAGAGATGTAAATCATAGAAGGAGACAGAGGATGGCAGGGCAGCTCAATTGGATTGTGAGACCAGGTTTTGATAAGAAGGAAGACCTTTAAACCACAACCAGATGCACAATAAGGCACCGTCATTGGAGTACCTTCTTCTGAGAAAGGCACAGCTCGGTGCATGATGTCGGTGACTTTTGCTGTTCTGGTTTGAGCAAACCTTCCAGACCAGCATGCAGCGCAGCACCTCTGCTTTCATATCAGCGAGTCATCATTCCTAATGCATGTTGGATCCCATGTGTTCACACACACTCAAGAAACCCATTAGAATCCATCATGTGTAACATGACGCCATGTTGATGTCCAGCTATTTAAAATGTGGCCACACAGTAATCCCTGAGCAAAGTGACTCATAGAATAAGAGCTGTGATCACTAGAAATATTAGTGACTCTTAAAGGAGACTTATGAGTTTTTTTCTTAAGTTATAATAATTTTAAGGTTGATCTAAAACATGTCTATGGAGTAAATTGCATATAAATTCCTCTGAAAAAGCAATCTCAGCAGTTTTATTCTTGACATTTTCAGTACCTTCCAGAATTAGCCGTTTCAGGGCTCTGTCACTTTAAGAAAACAAGCTGGAGCTGGCCACGCCCACCCCCTGCTTAAGCTACTACAAGCTGAGAAGCTTGATTGCTCTCCTCAGCGTGAGAGTTGCTTCTATGGTAATTTCTCCATTTGTGATGTCACAAACAGGGACTTTTGCAAATGGCTTGTTTAAAATCTCCTCTTTAATTTCTATGGATTTTTATTTTTAGATTTCTTACTTCCCAATTTGGATTAGATATCCCAGAGTTGCTTCTGTTATCGACTCAAAGCAGAAATCCTGCAGACAGTCAGTCTGGGTTCTCCACATTCCCTGTAATAATTCATAAAGCAGGGAAAATACAATCAATAAGGTAAAAAAAAAGCCAGAAAGGGCCTTTATTTAACCTTTCTCCCACTTGATTCATCTTTGACAAAGAGCAGAAAAATAGCATTATTTAAAAGGACGATAAATTGTTTTTTTTTACAGTAATTGCGTGTCCTTTGTGTCCCAGATCAATGCAGCAGAGCATCTGAATTCAGAACTTCTTTTTCTGTCGATATTTACTATAAATCACCTTCTGTGTTCACTACTTTCTTCCAAGGCTAATCAGCATTAAAGAGATGTAATTAGTGACTGGCATGCATGTAACTACAGTCACATTTGTTATAATCAATACATTATTAAGAAGAACCAAGTGGGTCTTCGGTAAACTTAGACGCAATTCCAAGTAAGATTGAGTCAAAAAAACATTTAATGGTGCTTAAAAGTTTGTAACATTAGAGAGAGTACAATAAAAATATACTGAGACAATAATGTAGCTGTTTCTTCAGTCTGAACAGTTAAATAATTAGATTTTTAACTAGAGATGCAATAAAAAATTGGCCTAATCTGAAATTCTTACACCAGACTTGTTCTGGTTCTTCGTGCTAGTGACAGATCTTATGAGTGAACATTTTTGTTGAGCAGCACATAAAATATGTTATTTATATTTTAGACAAATCAAATTCAGCCAGCTGTGTGAAAATCAGATGTCAGTATTGGTCCTTAGAAACAGGATCAGTGCATCACTTTTTACTAACTTTATGTTTTCAGGGCGTTTCACTGTTTTCTCAGTACAGAACACGTTAGGAACATATTTAATGTCCCACTCCATGACTCGTTTTCCTGTAAGACACCCAGAACACCCAATTAAAAAATACAATTGTTCTAAAAATACTGCAGTGAATGCACATTATTTACTGTCAAAGGCACAGATGGTTTTGAAACAAGAGCACAGTAAGCGACTTGAGGGATTGATTTCCACAAGGTCATGCTGTGAAAGAGGACTCCTGAAAGATAACACCAGTGTTGATAAGGCTAGAGCTCCAGTAATGGAGTTGTGATGGAGCTGCACAGTCACAGATGCATCAACAAAAAGCTGAAACATGGATTTTGTCGGTTTGTTGACGTCTGATTGCTTCTTGCTGTTGGTAAAGCTACAAGATGTGTCCAGACTAGCAAAGTTTGAGAAAAAGAATGGACCGACCATTTAGTAAACTCTCTGCTCCCTTGTTTTCTCTGATACTTAGGAGCCTATGCTTCAGCATGGCTCAGATTGTCACCCTGCATTACTTTCAGAGCTTCACCGAGGACAACAAAAAGACTTTTTTTCCCCTCCGCAGCACATTCACCATGCAGGACGCTCTTTTTTATTTAGCTGCCCCGTCCTTTCAGTGGCATGAATGTGCTGTATGGCCACAACAACTCCACACAATTCTCCTGTTGTCAAGCCCGATTCCCTCTGACTGCACTGAAGCGTTTGTTTTAGCCTTGTGGGAGAAAGGGGGGGTTAGCATCCGGGTGCTATGTCATAGCAGCCGATTGAAAATGTCCTCAATCTCTAACAAGTTTGTCAGAAAGCAACTCAGAGCGGTGGCGCATGCAGACGCTTTATGCAACTGCTGGTATGTGTATGGTGTGGTAGCGAAAGGGGGTTTGATGAGAAGAGGAGGAGTGATGCGTACGGTCAATCGGATTACAAGCCGATCCCAGAGGTCACCTCTCTTTGCGGTGCGTAGTGGCTTTGAGTGCTTCCCACTGCGCAGCACTTATTTAGGCAGAAAATCAATGTGCGTTAGATTATGATGTTGTTGCCAGGGCGATGGCTGATGAGAACCATGGCAGTGCACTAAGAGGATTATGTATTGGTTATCTTTAGCAGTGCATCAAGGGCGTTCATGTGACTGGACTAAACTTGACCCGACGGCGGTTTAAACATTCACAGGCACTTCACTTGTTGATCTATTAGGCGCTCCAGCTCATTTAACATAAAATAACCTGAAGTAGAAAACTGTCCTGGCCGGCCTTTAACCCCAGCGTGGGTTTGCTGTGTTTACCCTCAGCTCTGTGGTACGATGCATTGTCAATGAGCGAGAGAGCAGCAGCAGAAAGGAAGGGTGGTGGGGCCTTTTCGAGGAAGAGGGACGGGGCGTCCTGACCTGTTCGGCCTTCTGTAAATCAGAGCTGCTATTTTAACTCTTTCTCGCGTATCCAGCCCAGCAGCTGGACACAACCTATTTATAGCATCAAAACCGCTGGAGAAGCAGGGCTGGAGAGCAGAGGGAAGAGCTCAGTTTGTGGATAAACTCTGACTTTAAACAGCTCATAGACATCTGAAGTGTGTGTTGGACTCAAAGCATCTTTCGTTGATGGAGCTGGATGAGACAACAAATAAATACTTGATTCCAGTCCTGGATGTCCTAATAATCCAAACAGGAACATCTCTTCCTGTTTACAGTTGTTTTATAACATGAAGATTGTTTTTACATAGAAATTAATTACTTTGAGCCAAGTCTGTCTCCTTCAAAGAGGTTGCTTAAATAATCAATGCACAGCATTATATAAAGTTATCTAAAGCAGCATTGCTGATTTAAAGTTTTCTAGAAATGTTCGTTTAATCAGATCGGTGCAGAACCAAAACCATTTTGTTGCAGGATTCTGTCTGAATTTGAGAATGTTCACCCAAAAGAGAAGAATACAAGAAAAAATAAAATATATTGGAGTGTGCCCAAACAGCGGCTGTGCATTGTGAGAATAAGTGATTGTCATGAAATTGTTAAAGTGAGGACCCAAACACAGGAAAATCCACATGAATAATAAACCTGAGGACAAAGACACAGGTACCCATAACTACAAAGGTAAACTTACTGGGAACAGGCACAAACACTGGGAGGTGAGACGAGGGAACAGGTGTGCTGAGCGCTGATTGTTAATGACTAACAGGTGGGACTAATCAGCTGGAGAAGAGAGGGAGAGAGAGACGAGACACTGAGAGAAAAACAAAATCATCTAAACAGAGACTGAGAACCTAACCACTAAAGTAAACCAAGGCCTTAAGAGTAACTAAACCCCAAAATAACTTTTTTTGGTGTATAAACTGTATAATTGTGTCTTTACAAATGCAATCTTTCTGTTTCTGTGCATTTTTGACATGTTTTTGTAAACTTGATTCAATCTAGAATCTAGGGGTGTTTCTCGATGTCAAGGCGCCTGGTCTTGCGAGGCAATGTCTCAAAGAGACAAGGCGCCTTGCTTACGAGGACACTGTCCTTCCTTGGTCAAAGAAAACGGTTAAATGGAACAGACTTGCATAACGTGACCGCGGCATCCACGGCAGTCACGTAACGTCACGTGACACGGGAGATAACGTTATATTTTATACGCATAAGTTTCAATATAAATATATAACGAGCCTTTTACTTTTTAAATTGTGTATATGGGTGACGGTGGCACAGGAGTTAAGTGCTCGCCCCGTAATCGGAAGGTTGCAGGTTCGATCCCCGCTCAGTCTGTCGCTGTCGCAGTTGTTGTGTCCTTGGGCAAGACACTTAACCCACATTGCCTGCTGGTGGTGGTTGGAGGGCCCGGTGGCGCCAGTGCTCAGCAGTCTCGCCCCTGTCAGTGCGCCCCAGGGCAGCTGTGGCTACATCGTAGCTCATCCCCACCAGTGTGCGAATGTGTGTGAGTGGGTGAATGACTGATTGTGCTGTAAAGCACCTTGGGGGGTTCCAGGACTCTAGAAGGCGCTATATCAAATACAGGCCATTTACCATTTATATATTTGTTAAATTAAATATGTAAGCGAGGTACTGCCCACTAGCCACCAAAGCTGCAATCACTAAGCAACTAATCAACCATAGATAACTGCGTTGGATCTAATAAAAACATTTAAAATTAGTTGACTTACTTTTAAACTTGAAATTTGCCCCCGAAGTAGCTGCAGCTTCTGATCTGCCATCCTTTTGAAAATACTGCGGCGTATTCTGGGAAATTTTTGACCAAGGTTAGGCTACAAGACACCTCCCGTGTATCCTTGCTCAGCTAGCTAAACGGCTAACAAACGGAGAATAGACGCCTCGGTAGTGTGATGTTATGAGAGAGTTAATTATTATTGTTCTATAGGGAGAAAGATGTGATGTTATGAGATAGTTCAGAAAGAACTCAATTACGCAGAAGGCAGGGGAGTAGATTAGGAGGGAAACTGCATGGATGATACAGTAGTGGTGGCTAGTGCTAAATAAAGATCTGGAAAAGGAGTTTTCACGCCTCGTTTGCTTATTATGAGATTAAGCAAGACAACACATGGTGTCAGAAGTGGCCGTGAGCAAGACGAAGGACAGATTTGCCACGGGGGAGCCGCGAAAGACGGATGTAGAGGGAGAGTCTATGGAGAGCGTGAGTAATGGCGCGCTACAGAGCTACATGCTAAAGACCGGTGCTGCATCGTGTGACGCCCGGGAGCGAGGGTAAAAGTGAAGCTGATCGTGTGTGGTCACTTAGAGCAAACAGAAGAGGAATCGGTGCCTGTGAGAGCAGATAGACAACAGTAAAGAGCTGCAGTGATTGAGATACCCCGACGTGCTGCCATGGATAAGCTAAGCCCGCCCTCATCCATGCAAGTGACTGGTAACCTTGCTGAAAACTGGAAGCGCTTTAAGCAGAGGTTTAATATATATTTGACTGCAAGCGGAGCAGGGGGAGATGATGAAAAACTGAAAGCTCACATCCTTTTGCATGTTATAGGGGAAGATGCATTGGATATATATAATAGCTTTCAGCTGGATGAAGCTGATTTGACTTTGGCTGACGTGATGAATAAATTTGAAGAGTACTTCGTACCTAAACAGAATGTGACCTATGAGAGGTACAAATTTTTTACCCATGATCAGAAGCAGGGAATACCTTTTGATCAATATTTAGCAGAGCTTCACACATTAAGCAAATCGTGTGAATTTGGGACTTTGAGAGACTCGCTAGTAAGAGACAGGATTGTCTGTGGAACTGTGGATAATGCACTGAGAGAGAGGCTGCTCAGAGAGACTGGACTTACACTGGATAAGTGTGTCAGCATGTGCAGAGCAGCGGAAACCACACGAGCACAAGCAAAGGAGCTCCGGAGAGGTGAGACGTCAGTGCATGCTCTAAGCAAAGATGGAGTAATAAAGAAAACATTTACCAAACAAAAGTACCAAAAAGGGAAAGCTACAGAGTTCAGATGTGGTAAATGCGGAAGCAGTCACAGACCAAAATCGTGCCCAGCATTTGGGAAATCCTGTAACAATTGTGGGAAAATGAATCACTATGCCAAATGTTGTAAAGCAGCTCCAAAACAGAAAGTTCACACAGTCGATGAAGAAGCAGAGGATGAGGAGGAGTTCATTGTAGATGAAGTACACACCTCTACATCAGAGAAAGAGGAATGGGTGGTGCCAGTTGAAGTTAATGAGACAATAATTCCATTCAAGTTGGACACAGGGGCCCAGGTTAATTTGGTATCATGGGAACATTACAAAGCTATGACAAAAAAGAGCAAAATGCATCCGGTGAAAATAAAAGTCACTGGATACACAGGAGAGAGAGTTCCTGTTAAAGGTGGATGTGTTGCGACATTCAGATACAAAAAACACCAGATAAGAGCACAGCTGCTGATCGTGGATAAGAGTGTACAACCAGTCCTAGGACTCAGTGCATGCGTAAAGCTCAACCTGGTTAAAAGGGTGTACATAGTCTCCACACCAGAAGCCTCGAATGATCAGGATTCCCTCATGGAAGAATATAAAGACTGTTTCGAAGGACTTGGATGTCTCCCAGGACAACATAAAATATGTGTGGATAAAAATGTGCCACCTGTTGTGCATCCCTGTAGGAAAATCCCATTTGCACTGCGGGAAAAACTAAAAGACGAACTGGCACGCATGGAAAAACTAGAGGTCATCAAGAAAATAGATGAGCCAACTGAATGGGTCAGCTCACTGGTGGTTCTACAAAAGAAAACAGGTGCTCTCAGAACATGCTTGGATCCACGGGATTTAAATAAAGCAATTAAAAGAGAACATTTCAAGCTGCCAACCAGAGAAGAAATCATGGCACAGTTTGCCGGAGCTAAGTGGTTCAGTAAACTAGATGCCTCATCAGGTTTCTGGCAGCTGAGGCTGGACGAGGAGAGCTCTAGACTTTGTACGTTCAACACACCTGAGGGCAGATACAGGTTTCTTCGTCTGCCATACGGCATCTTGTCAGCTCCTGAAGTCTACCACAAGACCATTCATATGATTTTTGAGCACATTCCAGGAGTGGAGACCATGATGGATGACATCATAGTTTGGGGAACCACTAGAGAAGAACATGACCAAAGACTGAGACAAGTACTAGACAAGACAAGAGAAGTCAATCTGAAACTAAACAAAGATAAATGTGAGTTTGGAGTGAAAAAACTTACATTTGTGGGAGATGTTGTCAGTGAGAATGGGGTGAAGCCAGACCCAAAGAAAACGTCAGCAATATGTAACATGGAAAGACCAAACAACAAAGACGACGTCAGAAGGTTTCTAGGAATGGTCACCTATCTGGCAAAGTTTGTCCCACAACTGTCAACATTGTCAGCACCTCTCAGAAGTTTGCTTGAACAAAAGAATGAATGGATCTGGTCCCATGAGCAAGAGCAATGTTTTCTAAAGTTGAAAGAGATTCTCACACAAGAGCCAGTGCTAAAGTTTTATGACCCAGAGAGAAGCACCAGGATCTCAGCAGATGCATCACAACACGGACTGGGTGCAGTGCTGTTGCAGCAACATGAGGAACAGTGGTTGCCGGTAGCCTACGCATCCAGAGCTTTGACGAGTGCAGAGACACGATATGCTCAAATTGAAAAGGAGCTGTTAGCGAGCATGTATGCATGTGAACGTTTCCATCAGTATGTCTATGGCCAAACTTTTGAAGTGGAAACTGACCACAAACCACTGGTGTCCATCATGTCCAAACCACTGAATGACTGTCCAGTACGGATACAGCGCATGCTAATCAGGCTACAGAAATACGACGTTCACATGATCTACACCAAAGGAAAGTATATGTACACAGCTGATACATTGTCAAGAGCAGTGGATAAGGAAGAGCATGAAGACCTTGAGAAAAGTCTGGACATACAAGCGTATGTTGACATGGTGATGACATCTCTGCCAGTATCTGCTGACAGATCAGAACAGATAAAAATAGAGACAAATGCAGATGAAGTCATGAATGAACTTAAGAGTACAATAATGAAAGGATGGCCAGAAAACAAGAAAGAGTGCTCAGCGAAAATCCAGGACTACTGGAACTGCAGAGGAGAACTAACTGTGGTGGATGACATAGTGATGAAAGGGAGCAAATATGTCATACCATACTCGTTACGCAAACAGATGCTCCAAAAGATCCACGAAGGTCACCTCGGAGAGGTCAAGTGTAAACGCAGGGCAAGAGAAGTAATGTACTGGCCAAGAATCAACCAAGACATCAGCCAGACCACAGCTTCATGTGAACAGTGCCGCATCTACAGGCCCAAACAGCAGGCGGAGCCACTGCTGGCTCACCCAGCACCACACAGACCTTACTATAAGGTAGGAACAGACCTGTTTGATTTTGATGGGAAAAGTTACATAGTGGTGACAGATTACTTTTCAAACTATCCAGAAGTTGGGCAACTGCAGACAACTTCAAGTAAAGCAGTAATTGCTTATCTAAAGACTGTCTTTGCCAGGCATGGTGTCCCATGTGAACTTTTCTCCGATAATGGGCCCCAGTTTTCCAGCTGTGAGTTTGCCACCTTTGCTAAGGAATGGGGGTTTCAACACTCAACATCAAGCCCCATATATCCAAAGTCCAACGGCTTAGCGGAAAGCTCTGTCAAGATAATAAAAACATTAATGAAAAAAGCTCAGGACAGAGAGGATTTTCAGAAGAGCCTACTGATCTATAGAAGCACACCGTTGCAGAATGGAATGTCACCAGCTCAGATGCTGATGGGGAGACGTATTCGTTCCAACCTGCCAGTCAATGAGGACCTGCTGACGCCAAAAACTGCACATAAAGTTAAGGAAGCAAAGGATGGACAAAAGGTGAAACAAAAACAGCTGCATGATCGCAAGGCGAGACACCTGCCTTCCTTGAAGCCAGGAGACAAGGTGCGTCTCAGAGACATTACTACAGGGACCTGGAGACATCAAGGTCAGGTGAAGGAGGAGGTGGCGCCACGTTCATACAAGATCCAGATGGAGGGTGGAGTGTCCCTGAGGAGAAATCGAGTAGACCTTCAGCTACATCCAGAAGGAAAAGACACAGAATCTCAGGAGACAGTGCAGCAGGACAAGGAGAAATCTACAGAGTCAGCAAACAGAGGGTCAGAAGACGCTAGAAGTGGCCCGTCACAGGATTCTGCGTCACCTGCTGCTGAGAGACTTTTGAAAACTATGACATCACCACAGGGTGAAAGACTGGTGAGACCAAAGAGACATGTTCAGCCACCTAAGAGACTAATTGAGAGTTGTTAGAGTAAATGTGGCAAGGTGTTCTAAAAAAAAAAAAAAAAAAAAAAAAATGTAGAGAGAAGCTGAATGCTTATTTGTTCCAGGTGGAGGAGTCATTTTGTCAGTAAGGTTATGATGTTCGTCAGGAAGGTTGCATCCTAACAGATAATTATTATTGTTCCATAGGGAGAAAGCTGTGATGTTATGAGAGAGTTAATTATTATTGTTCTATAGGGAGAAAGATGTGATGTTATGAGATAGTTCAGAAAGAACTCAATTACGCAGAAGGCAGGGGAGTAGATTAGGAGGGAAACTGCATGGATGATACAGTAGTGGTGGCTAGTGCTAAATAAAGATCTGGAAAAGGAGTTTTCACGCCTCGTTTGCTTATTATGAGATTAAGCAAGACAACACAGGTAGAACATGAACATTGGCACACGTCTTGGCGGCTCCTGATGACGTATCTCCTAGGCAATTGGGGCAGGGCCAATAAATCAAGGCGAGGTTCCTTGGCATTTAGAAACACCCCAAGTTCACTCCTGTTTTTTTCAACATTGTTGTGGTTTCTAGTATAAATGAATGAGATTATCTCTGCAGGGAAAAAAGCTATGGCACTCCTGTTTTAGGAAGTAGAAGTTAGCCAGAGCAGATGGAAGCAGAAATTAGCAGGAGTTTTATTTCCTGATATTCTGACATCTTGCCTCTGATTGGCTAACAGCAACACGACTCTCCCACAGACTTTGTTATCTCTTAATGTTGATGTTTTATCTCCACAAATAACACAAGCCTGAAGGAGTTCTGTCATGTAGTGGAGTTGCTAATGCTAACAGTTAGCTTTTACTAGCTCTCTCTTGGATGCTAAATCAACAACAGCCTTCCCCGTCATGAGCCAAGATGGGTGAGTCCATGAATGTTAAGTTTTCAGCGTGACTTAGGCCCAATCCCAAAACTCGGTTTCTATGAAGTGCACTTGGAGGAACTGCGCAGTAAGGCTCAGAGTGCGTAGTACACAAGTGTGCAAAATAATTGCTGAATTGGGACAGGGAGCATTGCATCACTGAACGCCACACATGCCGGGATGCCAGTCACTGTTTGTGCTTCTAAAAAAACTTTACTAACAACTTTCAAACAATTATTTGACAAAATTTACATTCATTGCTGTCCACATCACATCTTAGTCTAAAACATTCAGAGCATGAATAAATATTATCCGTCATAAAATTCAAGTCTTTCATTTGAAAATGCATATTTTCAAAAAGGGCACTTGAGCTATTGCTCCACCTTCTTCTTACCCACACAGCAATGGATTGTGGGTAATACCCTTGCTGCATCGATGCAGACTTGGGTGAAATGTGGATCAAGGGTGCAAAGGGGTGTGGTGAACTTCCATACTTGAGAATCAGGGCACGCTCTCGCACCCCTGGACAGGAAGTATTGGGATGGGGCCTTAGATCTATCAGGCTTTTGTAATCTGAGCATTTCATCTATTTCCTATCGGCGGCTAATGCAGGAAATATGTGTAGCAGACTAGTTTCACCTTCAGCCTGCATGTGGCGATCATATTTCAGAAATACGTAAAAACTGTTTCTCAGTGAACTTGGCCTTTAAAGAGTAACTAAAATGTCTGGAAATAAAAATGTCAATAAACAGAAACATTAGAGGAGGAACCTCGGAGCTGGAAAACCAAATTTAAACAAAAACACATTGGAAAAAGATAAAGACAAACACACGGGACTAAATGGAGAACACAAGGGAAACACACATAAGGGACATGGAACACGACACTGATACAATACAGCGATCATTTCAATACGTTTCTCAAATCATAGGAGTGCAATCTACGATTTTTTAACGTGCTTTTCTTTGTGCAGCTGCAGAATTGGGGATTACAGAGCTTAGATGTGGCCACAGACAGCTCTTTGCTGGTTTGATTCGACACAGGAGGGGGGGGGGGGGGGGGGTCTGGACAATCCTTCTTTGTCCATTATTGGTCACAAGTACACTCTGTGTGTGCTGCATCCTCACTCATCTGCAGTTTGACTCTCAGAGTTACGGTCCCCGTCCCTGGCGGCAGCCCCAGCTAAAGCATAGCTTTGTTTAACAGGAGGCTTTTTTTTTTTTTACATCTCACTGCTCAGACACTGCCTGGTTTGATTCACTTTTGTGATAGAGAGCAATGCATTCTTCTCTGTGTCTGTTTTTGCAGATGATCCCATGTCTGGCCTGTTTAGGAAGCCTCTGAGTGATGATGGCGATGTGTATACCTCCCTGCTGTCCAATCAGAGCTTCACAAACAGCCGGGAAGCTTCTTACCTGTCAGACGACCTGAAGCCCTCCAGCTGCTCCTCTGGCTCTTCTGGCCTGGATCACTTCTCAAGTGATGCCTACAGCTTCAACTCTAAAAGCAAGATGACTTCCAACTTATCAGATGACACACCTAAGTCTCTGCTGAGCTCGGACAAGACAGAATCCTACAACTACATGGATATCAGCCACGGGGAAGAGCGTCAGGTGGCCCCTCCCAGTATTTTTGACAAAGGCTCAGGTGATCATGATTTACTGGGGAGCTACATGGATAATAACCCTGGCATAGATGAGGACGATGAGGAGGAAAAGGAAAACCTAGGCCCAGCACTTGGCTCTCACTCGTTCCCTTATGTGGAGGATCCATCTGATGAGGAGCTGACAGATTACCGCTCCTACCGGAACCTGGGCGGGACCCCGCAGATGGCCAGCCCAGTGAAGATCACTCTGACCGAGTCTAAGCTTCCAGGATCCAAGACCATGCCGGAGCAGCTTCCTGCTCCAGCCTGCATGTCTGAGCGTGAAAACGTCCTGAGCGTGGGCCAGCAGGGGGTTCCCACGGTGACTCTTTCAGAGCCAGAGGATGACAGTCCCTCTTCCACTCCGAATGCTTCTCCGACACGTGAGCACACACTCGCTTGCAAATAAACACAGGAAATAGGTCACTTTATTATACGTTCTTAAATAAAATGAGCTGACTTTACGAACCAAAAAGCTACTTTCCAAGTTGTAATTGCTGAAAGTACCTGCAAACATTTTTAAAATTTGTTTGATTTCAAAACGATCTCTGTGCTCTGTGTCAGAGCCCCAAATCAGTGGCAAAGATTTAAAAAAGCAAGAGCAAATGAAACCTGGGGCTGACTAGACACTGAGGTGATGAATAATCAAAGGCAGGTGGGATAAATTGGTAAAGTAAAACCTGGTGTGGAGGTAGCAGAAAGCAGACGCTGGCATAAAACGTGGACAAAAGGGCAAAAGTAGATGAAACAAACTGAATCTGCAACAGAAATCACAGAATTATGGACAACAAATCATAAGCTGGTGACATGTAAGAAAATAATCATGTAAGAAAAACAGGTTAAATTAAAACCAGCATTAACTAACCAGGATTCTTCCGTGACAGCCAGTGGGGTCGGGCCTCACTTTTGGTCCTGAGACATGAAATAAGCAGGGGCGGTTCCAGGGGGTGTCCAGGATGGGCCAGTGCCACCCTGACAGCAATCTTGGACCCCACTGTGCCCCCCCCCCGCCCCCCCACCCCAAGGGCAGAGCCTACGTTCAAACAAGTATTGATGTTTTTGTGATAATTTCGCCAAAAGTCAATACATTTGTCTGAAATAGAAAATAGATGCTGGGACAAATATTTTCATGTTGTCATTTTTCGCAAAATTGTTTTACTTTGAAACTAACTGAAAGTATCTAAAGTGACCAACTGAAATGCTGTTATTGTATTGTTGTAATTAAACACAACATTTTTAAATGCTTAAAGTTAATAATTGTATTGTTTTCTTACCTCACAAGTGTGACTCTCTTACAGAGCAGCTGGCCCCCTCTAATGTTAGTCTTGAACCGCCTCTGGAAATTGGAGCTTTGAGATTATCTCCAGAAAGGAAATGACACTGAAAAAAAGTCTAAAATTGCAATAATTCTTTCCAAACATAAAAATAAATGTTCAAAAATGTATTCCAGGTGAACCTGAATCTGTTCTTTTGTGGATCAAGTCAATAATGACAAAAATCAGGCATATTTCTGCGTCTCATTTCAAAGTGAGCCTTATAATATAACATAAATCCACATTTCATGTGCTAGAGGACTTTATGCTTAGAGTTGTACTGATAATCAGGACACTAATGGTGATTGTCCTTTTGAACAGGTAAAGGTTTCTCTTCTCAAGACATGTTCAAGACTGAGTCAGGGAAGCCTGCAGCTTCTAAAAGCACCAAGTCCAACAACTGTGACCCTGACGGCAGCAGCGCCGAGTCTGGAGACTCAGAGATCGAGCTTGTATCTGAGGAGCCTCCCAAACCCAGCAGTAACCCATTTGCTGAGCCTCCTAAAAGCAAGGGCACTTTCAGCCAGGCTAACAACCCCTTTGACAATCCCCCGATAGCCAAGGGTGGCTTTGGTCTCTCTGGTGGCCCCGCTCTACCCACAGCCTACAGCATCCTGAGGGAGGAGAGAGAGGCAGAGCTCGACAGTGACCTCATCATTGAGTCTGCATCTGAAGAAAGCCCAAAGAGAGAGCAGGGAGTCACCTCTCTCCCCACCGCCATCCCTCCCAGCAATACCTCTGAGGCGGTGCCATTCCAACCTCTGGTTGCTGAAAAGGTCAAGAACCCTGTGAAAACAGAGGAGGATCGTTTCAGCAAGCCTAAGCCCCCGACTGCTGCTGTGCCTCCGGAGGTGAGATCAGAAAAACCCCACCAGGATGACACGCATAAACCAACCAACGAGGGCAAAGGAGGTCTTGAGAAGCCCGCTGTATCGTTCTTTTTGGAGGGCTTCAACAAAGAAAAAGGTTAGTTATTTATGGTTTTTAAAGATTTCTTTTGCGGAACTTTGCAAGATTTTTCTTGATTGGTGTGAGCAAAAACACTGTATGTGAGCTTGTGAGTTACTGAGAATATTCATGTTGATGAGTGAGCATGATCACATGTGAATGCACACGCCAGTGTCTGATTAAAAAAACAACAAAAAGAAAAGCTAAGATGAGTGGGAGGAAAGAAATGCTCTCTACGTTTGCTACCCTCTGGTGGTTTTCATGAGAAAACGCAGATGAAAGGATTTTTTTTTATTCAGTTCTGCATCCATGCATGATTGATGCAACTTTAAAACCATTGTCCACTCTGTTAAAAAAACAAAAATTTAAATTCAAAATGAGGAGAAAAAAAGCCGTGTTTGCATATTAACAGTGTTGCCATTTTGCATTTCTCTTCACTGTGAATAAAGTTGCTGATGAAGTTTCTAAAAGTTTCTAAACTGGACATCTTAATGTCAACATGAGGATATTTGGCCTCCGAGGCTCTTTGTGGGTTTATATAATTCTGTGATGTTGAAAACTGGGACACATTCCTATTTTAGAGCTTCAAAAGCACCCTCTTGTATATTTTATACCTCCCCAGATCATTTCTGTGCTCATTTTTTTTATTCTTTGAGACCTCTTCTCAAACACGGCCATATACGTGCATGTGATCAGTAGTGATGTGTGCAAACTGAACCTCAACACACCTGAACTGTGCAATCATCTTGTTTTGTTATTCGGACTGCAGGAAGATTCCAGAAGTGCCATAAAAAGCAGGTCACGTGTATTTTTTCTCCACCACTAGAGGGCGCAGAGCACCTACATCATTGCTGCTCTGATAGACCAGCAGATATCTATGTCATCAGTCGCTGCACGTCCACACCAGTTGCCATAGCAACAGTGATGGGGTGCTTGTTCAGTCTGGCTTGGATAAATGAGCTTTTTTCTTTGCTCTCTAATGCTGCTGGCACCGAAGGTGGCTCAGGCTGCAGAAAACAGAAGGGGTGAGGCGTGGCTGCCTGCAGGAGGGGGGCACACTGGGGATCAGACTTGCAGCTTTGAAGGCATCCAAAAATATGACATTTACCCAAAATATTCTGCCCACCCCACAGCGACGGAGGTGCTCCGTTGGCGTTTTAGCATCCTGCTTTGCTTTTCCTCCATTTGCATTCCAAATGTGATCTTTGGAGGATGCACAAACACATCCTGAAGCCTCTCAACATGGATTGTTTAGGTGGCATCTAAAGTCTCTCTCGACGTGAATTATTAAGACCATTCACTTTGCCTCTTCAATTAGAGCTAAGTGATATTGGAAAAAGCTACAGCTGCAACCTTAAAGACTGTTTCGTCTAAATAAGACCCAGATTTGGATGTTTGCCACCTGATGTTGAGCTATATCGGGCTTTTATAAACCATATTACACACCGTCTGGTCTGCCACATGATGTCAGAATTTAAAATGCTTTATTTAAGTGTCAGAGCTGTGTTCATGAATATGCTGGAAATCATTAAACAATGCGATCACATGCCCTCACGTTTCAACAAAGCATGCGTTCACAAACCAGAATGAGGCTTTGTTTGGGCTTTTATTGTGAAACCTTTTTCCACAACAGCCTCCGTCCATCACCACCCACCCGCTCCCCCCCCCCCTCCCCCAGGCGCTAAACCATTGCATGGATGGTGTGCTGCAGCAGAAACGGTGGTGTGGTGTTTACAGTTCGTTCTCCATTCCTCCCTCCCCCATCACGCACGCACTTTCCCTGCTGCTCCCGTTCCAGCCAGCGCCTCACCACAGCATCAGCCTTTGTGCTCCGCAAGCCGGCAGCACCTTGGAAACCTCTCCTCCCTCCCTCTTTACCTCCCTCCCCATCATCGCAGCATCTCTCGCGCATCCTTTTTGACCCTTCATGCCTCTCTGAGATGAGTGAGTGAGCTACCATAGAGGGAGACAAAGAAGAAAGCGGAGACCGTTAAAGACGCCGAGACAAGAGCGGGGACATAAGAGATCGCCAGCATGCAGGCCACTGCAGACATGACGAAGAAGGAGTGCTGCTGGAGCAACTGGAAGGGACAGGGTACTGATGTGTTTGTGTTTCGTGGCTTTAATCGATGGACTGCTATTCTTGCATGCAGGTTAAATATTCAGCTGTCCTGAGCGTGTGAACGTGTTTCATGCATGCGCACGGTTTGAGTGAGCGCTGAAGAATCAAGCGCCTTGTTTTCCACAGACACGCCTTTAGACAGAATCCTTTCTGCTGGAGCAGAGGTGGATGAGAGATGTGGTGTTTTGGAGCACCACCGTTTGGGTTCGTATCAATAAGGACGCCAGCGTTGCAGATCAAGGCGTGCCTTTGTTGATGTGCTGTGGGACCGTGCATATTAGCATGTTTTATTTTGTTTTGCTTTTGTTGTGTGATATGTGGCAGCCCAAGCATCTGGATGGTGCTGACAGACTGTCTCCATAGTTACCAGGACACACCCATAATGATTACATCAGCTTTATCTCCTGGGCCTCCATGGCAGCTTGCAGAGACGGGGCAGGACAGGAGCATCCTCCGTGTGTCTGTTCGTGGTGCTGACGGCTCACAGAAGGGGCTGAGGGAGAGAAAATGACACTGGGTAGCGTGTTTGTGACTGTACAGCTGAGATATGTCGTTTTATGTTGCGGGAGTCGTTTTATTTTAAATAAGTGAATGCCTCAGGCTGCGTAACAGAATCTCTGATCAGATCTGTCCACATCACAAGAAGAGGCCAACGGGGTCGCTGCTGCTGCTCTGACTATGACATCAAACTGAAGCTGGAGGCATTTTGTTTAGTCATCCTCGCTGCAGAGCACATGACCGACTCGCCGCCATGCTACGTTCTGCTCTGATCAAACTATGATGCAGACTCACCCCAAGCTTAATCAAACAGTGTGACTAATTCAGAATGTAGCACTAAAGAGACTCGGCGTAACGCAAATAATCAACATCTCCACAGTGGACCGCTGATACCAAGTTATGACATAAGAGAACACAAACCTACACTTGATAGGAAACAAGGGGAACTCATGTTTAAACATTTAAGTCCTTGTTGTGATGAGTTTTTAAAGAAAAAAAGGTTTGAAATGAAGACCAGAGGTGGTGGAAGGGCTCTTTTCTCTCTCCATATTTTCCCCGTCTGGCTGACAGCTTGTCTGAGGCCATGAAGATGTCTTTGGTGGTTTAATTAGGTCAGGCTAAACTAGTTCCACTACTGTAAAGGGGGCTCTGACCAAGGCCGGATTACCCATATGGGCAACTGGGCAATTGCCCAGGTGTCCACAAACTCTTAAAGGGCCCAGGGCAGCAAGGGCACGAGCAAAGTACTGTATCTGTAATCTCCCGCTTTATATTAAACTAGGGTGACCATACGTCCTCTTTTCCTCGGACATGTCCACTTTTCACTCTCCATCCGGGGTGTCCAGGGGGGTTCTTGTATTGATGAAAATGTCCGGTTTTTCATCCAGGAGCAGGGATCGAATTATGGGGGAGCTGGATATCCTACACATCCAGTGAGAGGCGGAAAATATTTTACTACCTATATTACATCATTCATGGACTCTCAGCGTACCGGTGGTTCTTTTGAGCGGAGAGCACAGAGAGCGGCAGACCGATGATCGTTGGTGCGCAGCGCTCCAGGCAGCTGCTTCCAGCGCACGGTCCATTCTCAAAGTGGCGCAACCAAAAAACTATAATTAACCCACGATCGTTCACGTCCGCACATGTTCTCTACTTTCTGTCTTATTTGTGCCTGAAGCGCTCTGCTACTGCGGAGCTCATCACCTGTGCTGCGGTGATTTCACCTCACTGACGCAGCATCGAAACGCGCTCTCTGCTTTGCAATCAGGAGATCCCTTTGGTCTGCTCAAAAGTAACTGATGAGGTGAAAAAGTAAGAATCCAGGCAACAGTTTTTCTGGAGAGTTTAGAGGAGATGCAGGAAGAAGAGAGACAGACAGGACAGGAAAATAGTTAAATAAAAACAAGAAAACAAAACAAAGTGTTGAAAAGTAAAATGTAGGTAGATTTATCTCCACTACACGTTTTTACCTGTATAAAACAATAAGTTATACACATGTAATATTTATACATCTGATACAATTCAGATCACCTTCAGAACTCAGTCACACACCCAGGGCCGTTTCAAGGCATTTTGGGGGCCAAGGCAAAACAGAACACCCCCCACCCACCCCATAACTGGGCACCCCAGAAGCCTCTGTGTAATCCATACCCTGTCCAGCAGTGTTAGTTCTACAGTGTTTGTAAAAGCCCCTCAGACATCGCTGACATGTTCTAATATTATCAGATGAAAAACTAACTTATCAGACATGCTGTCTCATCTGCTGCTTTTCTAAACTTGCAAAAAGTAACAAAACCATCTGAAAGCCACTATTTGTGGATTATCTGAAAGTTTCCATGGAGTGTGTGACAACTTATTTTTTCATTGACCCTATCGTCTAATCTCACAGCTGAAACAAGCATCCTTAATAATCTGTGCACAGGAAGATTACCAATGCTGTAGTAAAACAAAAGGTATAATAATTTCTCATTAATTCAACCTTGTTGCAGCACTAAAGAAGAAAAATGAGATTTTGCAATAAATATGCTAAATATTTACATATGAATTGTTTTAGAGCCCTTTTATTGGCAAAATCTGATATTAATTTAGTTCTTACAAAAAAATGGGTCCCAGCGTGGTTTGTGTGGCGTTGACATAGTGTGACGTCATAGGCACAGATCCCCTGTCCTCTTTTTTGGAAATGGAAATATGGTCACCCATATTAAACAAACTGTCCTCCCGGGCTTTTGCGCTGCACAGAGACGCGTCGCTGCCTATGACTTTGAACATCAGTTGAGAGTCAGTCTCATGCAGAATGACCAATGAAGAGAGGGCCTCAAGTTAAGACCCTCTCCTCATTGGTCAGTCCAAACGAGGTGGGTCAAAGGTTACCCTGAGCGGGTTACGTGACGTCAGGCATTCAAGTATTGAGTATGTTTACTGCATATTATAGTAAAATATTCTGTATGTGACCATATTATGGTGATCCTTGGGTCATGATGATGGGGCCCTTGAACATTGTTGCCCAGGGTACAACAAAGTGTTAATCTGGCCCTGGCTCTGACATGATGCTATTGTCAGTGGCGTTAATCGTTTGCTCTGGTTTTTCCTTGCTGTGAGTGTTTATAAAATTCTGGGTTCAATATGTGAATGCCGCTGTTGAGCTAGAATAGATCTGAGGTCATCCTCTTTTGTTTTTAAGAGACATGACTGATTTATTTTTGGACGTTAGAGATGATGAGCACAGGGACAAAAGCAATAATCAGCAGTAAAAGGTGAGGGTCCTAGCTCTCAGGGCTTTCTATCGAGTTTAGATCAGTCACAAGTCATCTTAACACACACTCTGACTCACGCCTGGTGGTTAGCCACCCATTGTCCCCGTGCACCTCCATGAAAAGGGAGTGGCCGTCTTCATGTGGTGTTTTGGTTTGGAGGCAAATGATTCCCCAGATTCAGAGCAATTTAATTTTTCTCTGTTCCCAAAGGAGCGTGATTTCCCCTCCCTCCCTCTAAAGCCCGCCCCTCTTTCCATCTCTCAGCGATCGGAGGAGAGAAAATGGAACATGGTTGCTATGGTAACTGCATCAGGCAGATGCACAGCAGATCCTTGAAGTCGTTTTAATGGAACTACGGTTTGTGTCTCTTTATTTTTTCTGAAATCATGCGATGCAGATTTCCTCCCCGATGCCGACGAGGCTCGGCTGAGCACAGGCGGTCTCAGACAGTCGCTGCTTGTATGTTTGCCAGGCTGCACTGTGGATCTTTGACAGCCACACCCCATACACGTCCCCCCCCCCACCACCACCACCACCACCTCCCTGACCCTCTGCTCAGGCAGGCATTGATTCGCTGGCATCACCGTGGCTCCTCCCCTCTTGTGCAGGGGCGACTCCCCCTTCAGTGCTCTCCTTTTGTCTGTGGATAAAGCAGCTGCCTATTTCCCTGTTCAGCCATGGGAGTCGCAGGTCAGTACATGCTTCTACTGCAAACGAAAGCTTTAGAGTCTGCGTTTGGTCTGCGCGGCACGTCACAAATCTCTGGGAACACGTTTCCCTAGGAGAAACGTCTGTGCTGTTGTTGGCGTGTGTGCTGTCACAGCTTCTGTCTGTGCTACCTTTGACTTTGTGTGTGAGTGTGTGTGTGTGTGAGCATCTCAATTGAAATCCTCAGTCACATAAATGTTGTCGGTGTCGACAGCAACAATGACTTCAAAGGGAGTGGTGCAGTTTCAGCAGCGGCGGCACGTGGATGCTGCTGCTGACGTTTTGATGGTGAGATGGACAGACTGGCTGTCATACGCTATTGATTGCTGCTAATAGCAGATATACGTTATACGTGTGATGTTTGATAGCGTGTGAAGAGTTCATGTGATTAGAGTCATTTCACCACCCAAGTCCAGACGGCCTTTTCAGGCATCCACAGATGCCTTTTAGTGGAGAGTAAAGATGGCCTTCATCACTATGCTGCTCGCAGCTCTGAGGCTAAAATTAGAGCGGACAGCCAGGCAGGCAGCTCTGAAGAAGAATAAGACACCCAAGAGACTTCTCTGTTCTCAGCTGACACAAAAGCTTACATTAAAGCAACAAATCGCCTCCCAACATGGGTTTCCTGATGCTAAAGGGTGCACGGTAAGCCCCAGTTTGTTGAGTTTGGTTTGCAGCGGCAGTGTGGGAGGCAGCTTGTTCAGCAGAGGTGAAACAGGCAGTTCTCATGGAAACAGGCCCGTGCCTTTAGACTGTGTCGAGGCTGAACTAATCCTCGGTTATCACAAGTGGCTTTGAATTACAGGCACCACTGCCCAAAGATGGTGGAGGGAGAACTTTAGTCAGACATGTTTCCCCTACTTCCTCCTGTAAAAGTGTTTTTTTTACAGGATACGTGGCATTTCACAGCATTGATCAGGGACTGGTGCAACGTTACACTCATCACCGATCAGGGCAGCTCATCTGGACGGGTCACATTGAACTGCTATCAGTGAACTGCTGATAGTGCAGCTATTCCAGCTACTGCTTTCACAGAGCTCTGGTTTAATCATTAACTCTGCTCCACGAGGAGGTGTGCAGGTGTAGCTTTCCTGTGATGTTTGTATGGATGAGACCAGACCAGGTGCTCCTGAAATCCCATGGGATCTACCACACACACACACACACACACACACACACACACACACACACACACACACACACACACACACGAACAAGTTATCATTTTCCGCAGAGGTTGTGCTATTTTTAGATGCAAAGAAATTGAATGAAATGTCGCCCCACAGCTTCTTGGTTCAGTCAAACCAAATTAAAATCTGGGTTAAAACTGGATCCCGTGACAGCAGCAGCTCCCTCAGGATTAGGGATGAGTACCGAATTCGGTACTTTTTAAGGTACCGACCGAATTCCATAGTACCGACCGAACACCGATTCACGTCATTTCAAACGGTGCCTCGTTTCGGTACTGCCAAGACAGTTGCGCATGCGCAAAAGCGTTATGTTGCCGGTCCCTGCGAGCCCGTTGTAAACAGAGCAAGCATGGTAGAAAGAACGCACGCTAAAGCTTGGGTCCACTTCACTAAATGTGATGGGTAACTGGGTGATGAAACTAGCGACAGACAACGATCTAAGTGAGACAGCCTCATCTTAATCTGCTCCAGTAGGTAAATAAAATGTTTAAGATAACGTTACCTTGATTTGTTAGCTTCCGTTTCGCTAATGGTGCGTTCGCTTTCTCCTCGGAACTCCGAATTTCCGACTAGAAGAACATGAACGCGCTCTAAAGTTTGGCTTTACTTTACTAAATGCGACGGGTGAATGGATGAAGGTAAAACCAGCGACAACGATCTAAGTTTGAGGCATCATCGTTTTAATCTGCTCCAGCAGCTAAATAAACTGTTAAAGATAACGTTAGCTTGATATGTTAGCTTCCATTGCCACCGTTACCAGCTAATGGTGCGTTCGCTTTCTCCTCGGAAATTCTAACTTCCCAGTAGGAAAAATCAAATGAAAAAGGACGGCAAAAGGAAGGAAGATACACAGTAAATTTAGTTCACAGTAAAGATGTTTGCTTCAGTTTAATTATCAGCTTATAAAACTACAAGGACGATGTTAAAATACAAACTTGTATGTTATTTATCGTGATATTTATCAAATATGGTTATATATTGAGAAAAATATATATTTAATTATAAAAGAGAATTAAAATAATAAACACTCAAAAGTATCGAAAATTGGTACCGTTAAGTACCGGTATCGACTCGTAGGTACCGGGAATTAGTACCGGATCGATTCAAATGTCAAAGGTACCCATCCCTACTCAGGATGCTGCATTGTTTGACCCAGAAGAGTGTGTAGGGATGGATCCTAATCACGTTTCTCTTCCTGTGCTTCCTCCACAGCGATTGACCTCCTGTACTGGAGGAACGTGAAGCAGTCGGGCGCCGTGTTCAGCAGCGTGCTCCTGCTCCTGTTCTCTCTGACCCAGTTCAGCGTGGTCAGTGTGGGAGCGTACTTGGCCCTGGCGGCCCTCTCAGCCACCATCAGCTTCAGGATCTACAAGTCCGTGCTGCAGGCTGTGCAGAAGACTGATGAGGGACACCCATTCAAGTGAGCAAAACAGGTTTGTTGAATGGTGAGGTTGAAAATCTGTAAGACTAAAGGGTTTGTTGCATCCCTGTCTGTTACCAGAGCTTATCTGGAGATGGAGATCGCTCTGTCTCAGGACCAGATTAGTAAATACGCAGACAAAATCCTGCTGTGCAGCAACACCTGCATGAAGGAGCTCCGCCGGCTGTTCCTTGTACAAGACCTGATTGACTCCTTGAAGGTCCGCTTCCTACTTTAACACCATCACTGCTTTTTTTGTGTTGCTGGGGGTGAATTTTAACCTGATGTTTTTTTCAGTTTGCAGTTCTGATGTGGCTGCTGACCTACGTGGGTGCTCTCTTCAACGGCCTGACACTGCTCATCCTAGGTGAGGTCACCCCCTCTAACCGAAAAAAAAAAGATTACAGCTGCAGTTTCCAAGCACTATTGATGACTCACAAGGTCCAGCACTGCTTCGTTTGTTGGTCTTAACTGTTCATCTTCCTGCCTGTTCTCAGCTGTGGTCTCCATGTTCACCCTGCCTGTGGTTTATGAGAAACATCAGGTAAGAACTGGGAGCTTCGTCTTAACTGAACTCCAGGTTTGCACACGCTTAGCTGGCTTTTGATTGCTCAGTTTTTTATGTTTTCAGGCACAAATTGATCAATACGTGGGACTAATACGGACCCAGGTCAACTCCGTGATGGGGAAGTAAGTGGCAACAGATTCATGTTAAAGCATCTGGAGCAGATGTTGTCAGGACATTTTCAGTAGCGGCTGATGGAAATTATTCATGGTGGGGCTGTGTTTGAAAAGATTTCAAATGAATTGTTGGAAAATTCCAAACCAGTCATTTCTCCAAAGAAGCAGTTTTGCAATCTGTCACATTTACAAATTACTCCGATAATACTCTGATGAATACAATAGCCTCCTGTGTTGCAACCCTTTTTTGGCCTTACTCACATTTTATTTTGACATTAGTTTTCATCTGCTCAAAGTGTGCACCTGAACACGCAATGCCCAGTTCCACCAGTAGGTGTCGTTACTAAAGCATAGAAAGATATCCTGTTTAAAACATAATCACATAAAATGCTACAGCTACGATTTCCTCTTTATGTAAATAATTTCTTAGTGTATAATATAATAGTGTATGTGAACAAGGAGGTGAGAGAGGGCAGAAAGAAGATCCAGCACCTTCTAGCTCTTTCCTGTAGGACTGCTATCACCCTCGCCTTGCCTCTGTCAGTGTGCCCCAGGGCAGCTGTGGCTACATCGTAGCTCACCACCATCGGTGCGTGAATGTGAATGGATGAATGATACTGTAGTGTAAAGCGCTTTTGGAGTCCTAACTCTGAGAAGAGCTATACAAGTGCAGGTCATTTATCACTAGGGCCAAGAGTGACAGTAGTCTAATAAGTGACACTGGGTTAAAATGTGTAAATAATTCAAATAAGAATAACTGACATTTATAGAAAAGAGATGATTTTATAGTGTCAGGGAGTGTGGCGCCCTAGTGCCCCCTATGGATGAGCATCCGCTGGTTGCACAGAATGTAGACTGATCCAAAATGACTAAAAGTGCATTTTGATTAATAAATTTGCAAATTTTACCAACCTAACTCACTCTGGAGTCGTCTCCTTACTAAAACAAATATCCATCAATGTGATTTCCTCCTATTTCAGGATCCAGGCAAAGATCCCCGGGGCCAAGAGGAAGGAGGAGTAGATCCGTCCTAGTCACCGTGAAGCTGACGGTCCAGTCCAGCCGAGAGTCAGGCTCGCTGCTGAAGGGCCTGATCGTCATCTGTGGGGCGTAGTGCTGTGTCATCTTGGTGTTCTCTAAAAAGCATCCACTTGGAGAAGCCTTCACCCTGTCTATAGCAGTCTAAACACTAACACAGTCACACGTATGTGCATAATCCTGCTTCTAGGTAGAAGACAACACAACTCTGACAAAAAACAAACTATGTTGCTTATTATGAAGTGCATGAAGTCAAGCCTTGGGTAAATATTTGATATCTTCTGTGCGGTTTCTAAAAATCACGCTTTATTTTTTGCTTTTGCAGTGCTTGCCACAAATGCTACGGCTTAGCACAAAAATAAAACAGAGGCTGGATGTCCAGACACACACTGTTAAACACTGCTTCATGTTTCTATTTGCAATTCGGAGCTTTTCTCAGTATGTAAGTATATATAAATAACAAAAACGATCTCCTTTTTGGTGTTTTCAAGCACAAAATAACTTACGATATGCGTCTTAAGTGTGGTTATTGTAGAGTTTTGCTTTTGTATAACCATAAGGAACAACACATGCTCATGTTTAGGTACTGTTGTACAACTACTATGAAGACAAGAAGTATCTGGTGATATTTAGCTTGTTTGAATAACTGTCCAACTTTGTACTATGTTCAACTATACTCTGTAGCTCTCTAGACCCTGGACTCTATTTGCACTTCTGGTATGTATTTAATTACAAGAATATGGGAAAAATAAATGTACCTTGATGTAAACCCTCAGCCACCGTCTGTACGACACATCGGTTCATTTTGTGGTGATAATACTCGGAGACTTAGGCGAGCTATAAATACGAGACATTTGATTTTGACACGGCTCTCAAGTGGTTCAGTCTGCACGGGTGTGTTTGCTGTGTTGACATTTTTAACTCGACTCTGAGGTCACAATGAGCCCGTGTTAGAAAAAGACTTGACTGATGAGCCTCATCTGTTGCAGGAAACTATTTTTAATGGATCACAACTCAAACACTCATTCAACAGACAGAATGAACTAAAAAAAAAAAAGATTCACAAAACTTGTGTTAAAACAAAAGCACACAGGACTTCACTGTGCTTAACGCCTCATTTAAAACAATGCTGAATGCATACTCTTTTTAAAAGAAAACAGAACCAGCTTCACTTTAGTGCTGCTGTGAGAACTACAGTGCCTTTAGTTGTTCAGAAGAGTGACCGGATGCAGCTGGAAGAGAGGTCTTGAGGCGTTCCCCCCTCCTGGTTCAGTAACGTCCATATTCAGAGAAGGGTCAACCTGCAAGTCCAAAACACATTTAATAAACAAGCCAAATAACGGATGAAAGCACTGGTTGGTAGAATACCTGGTTCCACTGTCCTGTGTTCCTATAGTAGAGTGGACTGACAGCTTCTCTCGTCGGAGACCTCATGAACAGCCTGTAAAATAACAATAACTAATGATTCAGCCTCTTAAAAAATGTTAAAAACTGTTCTTTTGGTCGTGTGTGTGTGTGTGACCCTGTGAGGCGGTCCTGGCAGTCCTCCTGCAGCTGACTGATCTTGTCAGGCTCCAGGTGCAGCGGGCTGGTCAGGCGATTAATCGCCACTCGCAAAGCATTGATCTGAAAAGAAAGCAGATCCTAATGAGAGCAGCCCAACAGGAACAGTCACAGCAGGTAACGACGGGAGCCATTAGAATATTTTCATTCAATGTAAAGTAGTGTGGGGACCACAGCAGTCATTACAAGGCTGCTCATATTGGTGGCTTTTTATAGACAAGCTGGGCCACCATGTTCTCCCTCAGAAATAAAATTAAAAACTAGTTCTGTTATTCCTTTTTGCCCTTTTTCCAATGTAAGATGAGAATCGGGACAAAAAAAAAGTTAGTTTTAAACAAACTGTAAAGATGAAACCCACAAGTCAATAAATGAGTAAATCTGATGAACCGGGTCAACGTGCCTCAGTGAGGTCCTCCACATCAAACCTGACGTCGAAGGCCAGCTCGATGTCATTATCCGGTAGGATGGCTTCCTGTGTTTGGCTGTTGAAGCCCAGCCCACAGAGGGCGCCAGAGTAACAGGTCCTTTCATCATTGGTGCTACAAACACACAGTTTAAGGGTCTCTTTAGTTAGGGGGAAAACAAGTTTTAACAGCTGTGTGGGTGTAACAGACCGTAGCTCCATGATGGGAGTGAAAAGCATCGTCACCAGTCCAGGTAGTCCAGGAATGTCAGGCAGAAGGGTGGTGTGCCTCAGCATCACGCGGGTACCTTCAAATACATCTTCATCACTTTGAGTCCAAAACATTTTCATCACACGTTTTACATTTTGAAATATATATATATATATATAACTAAATATATATATAAAAACATGCTGCCTAAACTATCCATGGAGTAAAATCTGCTGTATCAATAACTGGTACCAATGGAGTTGACCGACACCAGGCCTGCTACCAGCATCCTCTGATGTTTGTGATGTGGATTTTCATTCATTGCCATAGAGTTGATGCTGGTCTTCTCTAAAGACACGGTCCTGCAAGAGGACACAAGCTCCATCACCAAAGGACGATTTATTGGCTGATTTAAGGTTTGATGAATCTAAATCTTACCTGTAGCGGTTTTTCTGACTCAAGCTGTGGAAGCTGGCCTTGTAAGAACTTGATGGTCCTTTCAGATGAACCTGATGTGTTTGGGAGAGAGCCGGAGAAACCGATTAATGATCAGTTCTGGACATCAGACTAAATGGGTGACCCCTGATCAAAAACACTACACAAACAGAGCAACTGAAACAGCTCCATCTACTGGCCACACAGTAACAAATGTAGGCATTAGTGTTAGAGATATTCTAAAAGTTTAATTGTCACATTTTTTAAGGTTTTCTGTTCTTAAAAGTTGTTTTGAATAAAATCAAAGCAAAGTTACAAATTAAGTCATTTTAGCTTTGGTGGCAGTGTCTTGCCTTCATCCTGGGGAGCTCAGGGCGCTTGGAAAAGTGATCAAACAGACTGTTGATAAGCTCCTCCTCCTCGCTCTTGCGCCTTTTCCAGAAATTGTTGCCAGACATGGGAACATGTGCTCCTTTCTCCATGTCCTTGTACAGTGTCATCAATGTCTCGTGACTTTGCTGCGAACAAACATCCTTTCACAGACTCTGCTAACAGTTTCATCATCTGGACAGCCATCTTTATTTAGAACAAAACTAAAACATTGTTTTTATCAGCTACAACATTCAGGTATTTACTTAGATGAGATCATTAGGATGAATTAGCATCACTTCAGCTTTTCTAAGTGTTACCTGAGAATCAAAGCTCTCCTCTGCCTTCACAGCGTGTCCCTCCTTCACCAATATGTCCAACACGCTGGTCTTTGTTGACTCTGAGGTGATGAACAGCTCCACCCGCATCACGTCATAGAGGATGGAGTAGAGAGACACGACGACCGACTGGTCCTTCACCAGGACGATGAAGCGGTTTCGGGCACTGCTGCTCCACTGGTTCCCCAGGATGAGGGACGAAGCCGATGGACGCATTTCAGCAATCTGGAACTCCTGAGCCTAAACCATAACGCTAAGGTTAAACCATAAATCTGAATTAATTTACGTTTTTGACACTGATGTGATAATGATACCTGGAAAGGCTGAGACAACAGGTCCGAAGGAAGTTCTCTCAGGCTGCTGCTGGACACAACTGCTGTGTTGCCAAAGTCCAGATAGATCACCTAGAGGAGGACAACCGTGATTAGAGTCTCAGAGATGTCATCACAACTTGTACAGAAATACTGCAAATCAACCACCTGAAAACTGGCATGAGTAAATATCACTGTACAGTTTTATTGGTATTTAGGTTTTTATGTCCATAATAAAAATGATCATGAAATGCATAAAACCCTGGAACACAATTCTAACACTTATCCTATCCCAACATTGATTCTTAACCAAAGACATCGTTCACCTCCACATTGGTTCCACACAAATGCAGGATCTTGGCTCGGTAATAGAAACTCTGTTGGTTTTCGGCATACGGCGCCAGACACAGCAGGTTCGGGTACAGAGACACAGCCACGGGGTTCAGGGTGCGCTTGTTAATCTCTCCTGTCAGAAGATGCTGCTTTTTCAAGCTGGCTTCATCTGCTGGGAACCCCCAGAAATGCCCCACATCCACCACCTGCAGCGGAGTTAAAGGACATTTTGTGTTTCAGGAACATACCATTATTTGGTTACTTGGGTGTTAAATCAAGAGCTGACCTCTGTGATGTTCACAGCAAAGAAGCGACTGGGAGGCATCTTGCTTGTGTCCAGGCTGGTGCACAGCGGGCTGACAGACTGGCTCTGGATGTCTGCTTTCAGCCTGCAGAGGGAGCACACAGACCCCTTTGCTTTAACGTTACTGTTACACACATAGCTAACACTTGCTGCCTCTACCGCTTTCATGACTTCTCATTTTAACGTGCAGAACCGAAAAGCTCATGAACAATAATCTGAGCAAAACGTCTGAATTCAGATCTGTAATCTAGGGCACCCTCATATCTCACCATCATCACTCTTCTCATACATGGCCTTGAACTATAGCGTGACTCCCACCCTGCATGTGAGGCAAGCTGCTTCCCTTGCTCACTTCAAGTCCATCCTTAAGGCCCATTTCTTTTATCTTGCACTCAGCTATGTGTTTGAATGACGATTCTCATGCATTTAGTTGTTGCTTAATTTTTTCAGTTTTACTCCATCAAGCAATTAGGTCAGCTCCCATGCCATTTTAAAATGTGGTATTTGAATAAAAATGGAATGGAAAGTTTAAGGGAGACACCTCACAATAAAAAAAGAACAAATCATGTTGATTTTTAATTTTATTTGAGCAAGTCATTTCCTGTCCCAACACTAGAGGGACACAAGGGAGAGGTGGTTCCATCTTCACCTGTATGAGTCCAATAACATTTGGCAGATTTGGTGCAATGATCCAAGAAGCTCTGTAACTTAGGACAGAGCTCAGACTTCCTGCTTTCCTATCAATTTTTCAGCATTTAACTCATTCACTGCCATTGACGACTAAAGTCGTCATTTGCATTTTTTTTACTGTTTGAGCATCGGAACGAGCCCCCGCGCTGAGAAAACAAACATCTCAGCCCTGAAGCCGATCTTCATCCACATACGTCACACGTCACATGATCAGGAAGCAACACATCCATGTGTTAGGAGATCATTTTGGGCCGTTCCTGTAAAAAAAGTGAGGCGCGAACCGGAAAAGCGTCTGCCGATCACAATTCGACAACAGATTATGAAAGAACGGATAACGCTCGAAACACAAGGATTCTTCCTGATGTAAGAGGTGAGTCTCCTCTTTGATTTGGTTGTTTTGTCATCGACATCATCCTAGCGCGCAACGTTCTGGGACTCATTAAAAAAAAAACGTAAAAACGGTGAGAAACGCTGGCAGCGAAGGCCGTTAGTGATCAGGAAACGGCTGGCAGTGAATGAGTTAACAATGTTTGCTTGATCAGCAGACTCTTTATTTTATTCAGCCTGTTGCATTTTCACTCCATCCAGAACCTAATAGATAAAGTTACGTTTGGTTTTTGTCAAATGCAGGCGAGCGCCTGTCGACCAGACCGAGAAAGCTTTACGATTGGTGAGTCTAAGTAACGTGATCATGTTTTGGGAGCTGAGCCTTACCGTGAAAACTTCATGTGAGTGATCGGTCCACTGTGAGGACAGGATTCAATCTCCTGAGCGGAGTAGACGGAAAGCTCCACAGGAGAGCCTTGAACGCCCATGAGGAGGGCAAGAAACACTTCAGGCAGTACGCCTGTAACCTCGGATGTCCTGTAGAACTCCACATACACTCTAAATGCAAACACACACTCCGAATGACATAACAGAAACCATGCAAAGGTGAGAAAGAGAGAAAATATTTATGTTTGATACCTGGAGCTCTCAAAGAAGATGGTCTTGACCTGTCCGCAGCAGCGGAACAGAGTCTGGATCTGTTTGTAGTACAGGAAACTGTACGGAGGGAGGTTCCACAGCTAAAAACGCCAAACAAATAATAAAACCTTCAATTGTATTAATGTCTAACTGCAATGAAAATACGAGACACCTCTCATGTCTTTAGCAACACGTGTTTCATGTCCTGCTTTCATAAAGTGACAAATAAAAAAGGGTTAAATAAATGGTCTTAATGTGTTTTTTCCAACACTAAGGTCATCACCATCACAGTTGTTCTCGGGTTGAAGCCACACAGTGCTTTAGATGCCATGTGGTCATCATTGTCCCCCTGGAAAAAGTAGTTGGGGTAGTAGGCACCAGCGATGACCATCTACAAACACGCACAGACAAAAGTCAGGAAGATAAAGTTTCAGATTGTACAATAAATAATACCGGCGCTCCTTTTGATCTAAAACTCCAACCTGAAGAATGAACATCTGTTTGTGAGTTTTGGTGGAGTCCATGGACGCATCCTCCTCTGAGGTGTGCATGTTGAACAGAGCCACACGCTTCTTCAGTTCCTCATACAGCTCTGCTACCTGGACAGTGAGATCACCAAATCACAGGAGAATTCCAAGGTCACACGTGACTTAGCCAGTTCACACAATAACAAGCAGGGAGAAAAATGTCGGCTGTATCCAAATGTTCTGAGGTTCACGAAGGTTTCACAGCTCATTACGTATGTTTACCATATCTAGGTAATAGGAAGTCTGCATGTGTCTTAGTTTAAACTGCTCTTGTGCATAATTTCCTGTTGGTCCTGAGCTGAAAAGCTGAGCCTGACTTGCTCTGGAAGCTTAACAGCAGAAAGACGTAACATGTGAGCTCCTGATGACTGAAAGGTGTTTTACATATATGTAAAAAAAAAATTAAATCTATCACAAGATTCAAACTGATCATTTTAATTGCTGCTCAGATGCAACCACAGAGGACTGATTATTCCTGCATCCACAACAACTCAAATCTCAAAAATGCTGAATAAATTCTGTCATCCAGAACATTTAATTAACTTCAGGTAAAAAAAAAAAAGGGAGAACCCGACTTTTCTATTTTCTTGAAGATGCTTTGATGTTCGAGAAACTCTCACTACAGTTTGAAAGCTCTGTAACTCGGATCCCTTCATCTGAAATTGATAATATTAAAACTAGAGGTGAAAATGTGAAATTTCAAGAAAACAGAAAAATGCTCTTTCCGTTCTTCCTGAACCTACTAGGTTAAAATCTCAATAAAATTAAAACAAAAAAACTGAACTCTGGATTATTCCACAGCTATAGTCAAAAAGGCAACCGTCTGCTTCAGGTCATCTGAGTTGCAGCCATAACCTTAACGATCACATCATCTGTATAAAACACACGTGACACCATGTTGTACCTCTCTGATGATCTTGATTTGAACAAAGTTCTCACTTCCCCACTTCAGCTCATCCTAAAAAGACAACACGATTAAAAACAAACATTTCACTTTGTACATTTGTTCACCAACAACTGGTGTTGGACTGAAATATCAGCTCCAATCGTCCATCAACAATATTAATAAATTGACAGACTTGTGAAATGAACACAGAACGGGGAGGAGCCAAACTGCTTGCTGCCAATTAAAATGTAATTTAGATCCTAAAGTTTTACAAAACACTAATTTGGTCTGAGAATTTTGAACCTTAAAGGGGCATTATGGAAGTTTGACAGCCAAAACATGTATAGAAATGATAAATTTCTTCTTCATACATTCTCCTGCAATGCCCTGGTCCTGTAGAATGAGCCCTGGCATTTTTACTGTGATTGCCTGTTTTTCTGTAAAATCACAGAAAAAGAGAGCTGCTCGGGTCGAGCAGGCTGCTTCATGCGCGTTCACGCTCAGGCATAGCCCGTAGCATTTGCTATCAGTAGCTTTAGCAGCAGAGAGTGAGGTAGTGCCAAATCAGCGACTTTGTCGCTGTTCTTAACGCCTAGTGACAAACCTAGCTACATTTCTGAGGACCTTAGCTACTTTCTTCTTGATGTTTCCTGCAAATTAGCAACAAAATAGCCATTTTCGCTCCGAACCGTTCTTTGAACGTTGTTTCAGCTGTCATTAAGGATATAAAAGCTACTGATACAGAAGATGCTACTGGCGCTTTAGCTCAACTAGTAAGACGACAGACTCCCGTGCGGAAGATCTGGGTTCGAATCTGGATGTGAACAGTTTATTTAGAGTTTTTTACATTAATGGTATATTTTTTTACAATAAGATGCCAAAATTTTTATTCGAGACTCGCCAAACAGCATTGAATTCACAGATAAAAAAGATGTGGGTTCAACTTTCATTTTGGAACAAATTTTCAAGCAAGGGAAGGGAAGCTCTGTGAAGCTGACAGACTGACCCTTCTTAAACCTTTGTCGGCTGTGCTGAAGAGAAAGGTACAGAAACAAATTATTTAATTAGCTGCGCGTTCTCCTGTCCTCTGTCCTCCGGGCCACACACACACGGAGCTGACTGTCTCAGCTGTTATTTTCATTAAGGAGTGTGCACGTACAGCATGCGCGCCTCGTGCACGAGCCTACTATTGAAGCTGCCCTTACGCTTTTGGCCTGAGGGGGCAATCGCGAGCATAAAAATTCAAAACTCCGTAAAGTCCCTTTAATGCTTTACCTTTGGGTGTCTCAGCTGTCCATTCTTTTTGGATGTGTACCACGCCTAACAAAAGGAAAATCTGAGAATTAATCAAGACTTAATCATGAAAGACATCTTAAGTTACAGTTTCATGAGCGTCACCTTGAAGGCATTCAAAAGGGCGACAGAATCACTCGGTGTGTTACGGGCGAAAGCCATCTTGCTCCTGAAACACAAAAAGTTTAAAATAGGCCAAGTGAAAACATCTGTTTCAGCATTTCAAGCACAGGTATTATTCGTTTATAAAACACCAACATGGGGCCCGAAGACTGTAATAGTCTGTAGATGATGTTGTGTTAGGTGTGACTCACCTGTAGCCTTCAAACTGATGCATGACAGGAAAGGCGAGGAAATTCTTCAGAGAGTGGGACGCAGCTGAAGGCACAGCAGGAAGTTCATTCACATTTGCAATGGATGAACCAAGGAAGAAAACATCTGTTATTTATTTATCTGTCCAGTATGTTAAATGGAAACATGAGCCAGTCGTGTTCAGCGACAATGAAAGAACAAGTCCAAGAAAGCCATTAGGATGCATCACAGCCCGAGATACTCTCCCTCCTGCAGACGTCCCCACAACACAATGAAACCCCGCCTTCCTCTGTATTAATTCCACAATAGTACACAGCTGCAGACCCGGAGACTGCAGATTCACGCCACCATGTTCCACTCAGCTGAATGCAATAGCCTAGCAAGAACGTGCAAGAGGTGAAGGAAAGAAGCAGCTGAGACAGGAAAATGCATTTGTGAGTTTAGTTTTTCATGAGGAAGTAACAATGAAAAATGGCCGAAAGCTCCAAAAAGTGGATTTTATAAGACGCAACAGGCACATAACAACAAGCCCACAGATTATATAATATAGGGACATACTTTTATGCATATCATTTTATTAATGTAAAAAGGTTTCAAAGTATCTGAATGTGAAAAAGGCACAAACAGGAAGTCGGACAGGAAACTCAAGGAGGGCTGTTTTCTCTATGGAGGACGGCCTGACCGAAGTGTGGAGGACCATGTTCATCTGACAGATTACTGCTTCTTAAACAGACATCTCTTTGACTCCGTTTTCCCTTTGCTTCTTCTGGGCGAGAGCCAAACATCCGACCAGAGATGTTAGCATTGCACCGAGAGCAATGCCCATACCTGCAAACTCGGTGTGGAAAAGGTGACAGCTGCAATGCTACAAAAGACTTCCCCAAAAACAAAAACTCTTTGGATCTACACGATTCACGTGAAAGCCACATTTGGCTTCAAAAACTGTGATTTTCGCCAAAAAGCGACAAATATGCAGATATGAATGCCAGACTAACCTATGATGAGACAGTCATTGAGGCAGCCAAAGACATGACCAAGGATAATCAACTTCCCCAGGTACAGGTCCACAGGCAGGCTGGCCAGCACTCGTCCGAGGAACGTCAACTCACCATCGTGACTCTGATTTCTGTCTTCACTTTTTGCAGATAAAGCACCCATCTGAAGAATAAAACAATAAAAGCTTTGGTTAACACAAACACATTTGTCTGTTGGCCTAAGACACTATAACGCAATACTGACTTTACGATAAAAAACCCGGACTAGGCTGCCCACCTCAACATATAATACAACAATGAGGGCTTTTAAAGTGGAGAACTATTGTTTCCTGAGTGTTTTACTGGCCTCCTTGAGTTGCAGGACAGTCTTAACAATGTCTCTGAGGTTGGGAGGTGAGAGAGCTGTGGAGAGGAGGGAGCGGGGATCTCCCATGTCCAGAAGCTTCACCTTTAACATGATGGAAGCCAGAGGAGAAAGCTGAGAGAAGAAATGTACCGCTTATTATCAAAGCTGGACTCTGAACAGCATCTGTCACCAACACGCTCACCAGCATCTCGGGAATCATGTAGTCGGGGATTTCGTTTTCCCAGAAAGCTTTGGTCACAAGACGGTAACAGTAGCCCTTCGACACCCGGCCTGCCCTCCCTGCCAGTGGACACATTTGATTTAAAAAACTGAAGGAGGAAATTATTTCCATTTCAACGTTGTTTACGACTTTTTTTCACCCTTGCGTTGGTTGCAGTTGTTTTTGGAGGCCCAGGTCAGACGCAGAGACTGATAATTAGTATCTGGGTCACAGATTAAGTGACGGACCAAGCAGAAGTCGATCACTGCCAACAAAACAAACCCCAACAAAAAGTTAAAGCATTAAACCCAGAATTTAAAAAAGGCAAATAAAACACTAAAGATAGACGATTCACCGTATTTCACATCTGGAACAGTTACAGAACTCTCTGCAATGTTGGTGGAAAGAATCACCTAGAAAAGAAAAAATAACAATAAAAATAAGAATACAATAGTACTGCAGTCACAAACATGTACAAATATGCACCATTTACCTTCCTGCATCCAGGTACAGGAGGATGGAAAACGCCGTTCTGCTCCTCGAGAGTTAATGATGAGTGGAGGGAACACACCTGAAATCTGAGCCACAGCAACACCTTTATCATCAAGTTAAATGTCAACATGAATAACTTCATACACTTAAAACACATCGGTATGACAAAATCCAGATTTTCACACACTAATGAAGCAAACTTGAAATTTTTTTGAAAAATTGCAAAACAAAAGCAGAAATTACTCATTTTTACTTTTTACTAGCTTAATAAATTATGCTGTGCACAGCAGATACAGTCTGGTAGTTGATGGTGAATTTGGTAGTGACAGAAGCTCTAATTAAAATTATAATAAAAGAAACACACTGTAAACATCACAGCAGGATGATGAGACAGGAGCATCCATCTACTAGACTCACCCCCAAATTCCACTACCTCCGCTCCGATCCGCCCCCGACTTCCGCAGCCGCTCGCTTCCGAACTCAATTTTTACTGGTACCCGCTCTACAACGGCTCCGCTCCGGTGCGGAGACCTGAGGTGGGCAAACAAGCATGCGCGGGATTTTCGAGATCTTGCGATACAGTCTGAGCAATAAACGCCCGTTGTGTGGGAGAAGCATCGAAATGAACTGTTTAATCAGCCCATCATTTGTGTTGAGAGATCAGCAGTGTTTGGATCAACAAAGGGCGACTATTTTGATAGTGGAAACTGTATTTATGGCTTACCTTTGTGCATTTAAAGTTCAGCCGCCATTGATAGTTGTTAAAAGTTGTTAAACCTGTGCATATGAAACAAAAAACGCTTTTTGTTTATCGATTTATTGTGAAAAACGGAAGTTGTGCTTGCTCCTTTTCCTGTTGGGCGGTTGTGATTCCTGTCCATTGACTGCGGAGTTGCTCCGGCATCCAGCAAAAATAGAATCAATCCTATTTTTGCCGGATGGCGGAATGGCGGGCGGCGCATTGCGCTGCACGGCCGCTGTAGTGGAACAGCTCCGATTGACTACAATAGGACAATTTTTGCTGCGGAGTTCGTGCCGGAGCGGAGGTAGTGGAATTTTGGGGTCAGGCTCCACCAAATGTACTCATTTTGCACATTAGCAGTTTTTCTACTTTAATCTTATGGCCACAAATTAGCAACAACAAATCAGATACTGAGCCTCTTCTTTTTTATATAATTAAACTGCAACTGCGTAGAAATACTCAAAAGATGCTACTTTTGTATCTCACCTTTTAAAAGCCAGCTTGGTCAAAGCATCCTGCATGTGTTGGATCTCCCGGATCCCAGGGAGGAAAACCAAAACACTGCCTCTCTCTGATGAAACCCTCCCAGCTTCTCTCTCTGTGGTGCTACTCACACTAATGAGGACAAAATATGTTCACTGATGAGCTTCTTCACCAAAGTATTAAAATACTTTCAACTCACCGGTAATTCTCTCTCTCCATTTCATCGAAGTTTCCAATCAGTCTGATGGCAAGATTGTACATCTCAGGTGAGATGACAGGGTCTTCTGGATAAGGCGGCTTAATCTGATTGAGACAAACTCCTTACACTTAAACCTGAATGGGTGCAAAACCAAAGCCTGCAAATACAATAAACCCTCGACTCGTTACGTTGTGAGAATGTAGGTGGTGGATGTCATCCAGGTAAAACTCCTCTATGGCGTACGGCGCCCCCTCCACCTCAAACACGTAGGCAGGACTCATTCTGCCACAGACTGGTGTGGCAAAGTAGTCTGCAAACTCGTTGCAGTTAATGGTGGCTGACATGAGGATTATCTGGTAAATAAAAAAGCTCTTTAGACAGAAGAAGTGATACAGAAGGGGAAAAAAGACTGATGCAATAATTACTTTGACATAACGAGAGTTGGCATGAAGGAGTTTTCTCAAAACCAGCAGCAGAAAGTCCATCTCCTCTGTGCGCTCGTGAACCTAAAGACACAAGTCATGAATAGTGTATAAAGTCAAGTTAAAGTCCCGTAGTCATCATCACACACGGGTGAAATTCATTTCCGCATCTGACCCATCCCCATGGAGGGGAGCGGTGAGCTGCAGCGGTGGCTGTGCTTGGGAACTACTTGGTGGTTTCACCCCCCATTCCAACCCCTTAAAAGCTGAGTGTCATGCAGGGAGGCACTGGGTCCCATTTTTAAAGTCTTAAGTATGACCCGGCCAGGAATCGAACCTATCCCCCGGTCCCAGGGGGACACTACCACTAGGCCACTGAGCTTTTTTATCCCCAAAAGAACTAAAAATCTAAATGAATCTAGCTTTTTCAATGCACACACCACCACTATTTGACTCAGTAATATAAAACAGATTAAAGATGAGGAACTCATCATTTCCATTCCAACAGACTAATCAGAATCAAGATGGTGAGTTGACATTCCTCGACGCGAGTGCTGGCCAGCCTGCCTGTGGACCTGTACCTGGGGAAGTTGATCATCCTCGATCTGATCCTTTAAAATGGAAATGAGCTATGCAGCTATGCTTGCATTGTTTTTGTACCTCATCCAGAAAAATGTGGGTGAACTCTGTGAGGCGCTTGGCTGAAACCAGCTTTTGCAGCAGAACTCCGGTAGTCATGTAGATCAGTCGGGTGTGCTCAGTGGCCAACTTCTCCAGCCCGACCTGAAACACAAATACACACTTTGGATCAATAAAAACACCTAAAACCAACAAAATGCATCTGTGAAATAACCTTTGTACAATAACACAATAAAACCAGCAATATTTTGTGCAACTGACAAATACAGAAATGCATCCACCGCAAAAAAATCTCAATCATGTTGGATCTGTGGCTCTACGTAAAAACAATTCGTCTTTACCTTCAACTGACAGGAAGAAAAAAAACAAAAATTTGGACATTTTTTCTTCAGAACTCAGCAGCAGCTCTCGTAACTCATGTTAAAAACATAATCATGTCTTGTTCTGCATGAGATTTTCTGGACTAATTCTGATCATTGTCACCAGGAAAATGAATTCCAGTTTGCTAAATAAGTAAGTAAATTTTATTTATACAGCACTAGGTGTCCAGACTGTCAATGCTACGCAAGGATAAAGGAAGATCATTCCAAATTTGGGGTGCAACAGTCTGGAAGGAGCGATCACCTCAACTTGAAATAAGAAGGTTGCAAACATGTCTCACAATTGCACAACGTAAAGAAAAATCTTGCAAGTATAAAAAATAAAGAAACTGTGCTGCACAACCTAAGAATTACATTCAAACTGGACAGTGAATGTTTAAAAATCAATCAATCAACACTTTATTAATCCCAGAAGGAAATTAGAGAATAATTTGAGGCTGCTCTGTAAATAGTTTTCAAATAAACAATACACATAGCACCTTCTGATCAATCCATATCAATTTCAGATTTAAAATAATGTATTGATGTAAACCACACCCACTAATTTCCAAATAATAAGGTGCATTCATCTGTGTATCTCCTTTGATCCGCATTAATGATATTTTCAGCACCAGAACAATGAAGCAAAGAAACAGATTCCTGAGTTTATGTTAGTAATTTTATTTATTAGGTGCATCTGATCTGTTTTATTTTTCTCTGAAATGAGATCAAATCAGTGCTTCTATGGGTTGTCTCCTCTCTGCACTAGAAAAATGTACTTTATTATAATGTTCACTGTAATGCATCTTGATGTTCTTAACAAATAAATTAAAGCAAAGATATTGGTCGATAATGCCAAATATGTAAACTTGTGTTTCAGTCATTTTTATACTGGCTTAAAATTACTTCATTAAGTCTACTAAGCAGGGGTGTAGAAGGTTTTTAATAGGGCCAGCCCAGTAATGATCTTGGACCAAAATAAAGGGGGGCAGAAAGAGATGTTTTTCCAGACGCCAAGACAAATTAAATGCCAAATCCCCCCTGCAAAGTGTGTCACTGAAAGTTTAAAACAAAAATGATTCTTGTGCAAATATTGGTGTATTAACCTTCAATACTAGTTATTAAAATGCAGCAATTGCTGGATTGGTGCAGTTCAAAGTGGAGTGCATCAAATAAAACAATATAAACATAAAGGTGAGACGTGTCATAATTTCAACCCCCCCCCCCCCCCCCCCCATGACCTTCAACACGAGCAGATCCATGCATGCACCCGTTAACCAAATGTTGCACCAACCTGATATCCCACCAGACTGCCCAGAGTACACTTCCGCTGTGTAGCAACCCATCGGGCAATACTGGTAGCTCCGATTTTTCGTGGTTGGGTGACCACAATGTTGCATGTGGAATTATTTTCATTGTGGTGGTCCAGAATGTACTGTGGCAGCTGAGTGGTCTTGCCACTGCCTGTGGCTCCTCGAACGATCACAACAGAGTTACTTTCTATGAGGGAAATCAGCTGGAAAAGAAATAACACATACACACACACATATGTGCACCGTTAAATTAAACCAGGTTTGGTCATTGTGTCACATCAACAGAATAAAGGAAAAACATTTAATAAAAGTTATGAAAACAAAGAGCAGATGGATGCTAAGCTGGTAGTGAGCGAGCACACACACACACACAGTAGTAAATATAACGTCAGCTGTTGTCCCACTGAAGGCAACTTTGTGCTCTTACTGAGTGATTCATGCTTAGTAGCCTGAGGACATAATGTTGGTAAAAGTCTACAAAGAGACGGAACCATTAGAGGAGAGTGCATCATCGAGCTTTGTGCTCGAGTGGCTGTAATAAATCACTAAACCTTACTTTTTGTCGGTTCTTGGTTATGGGCAGGTCTGGGGGTTTGTTTCTGGTGAGACCAGGAGCCGTGCTGCCTAAGGATGCAGAACAGAAAGAACAAGAACCTGGTTTAAAGCAGTAACAACTCCAACTTCTATCTAACAAAGACAAAATAGGATGGGGGAGGGGGTTGACTGCAGTTTTTAATACAAGCAACAGAAAAGTCAACTAACTTTTAGCAGCTTCTGGTTTCTGGCCCTTTCCTCCAGTGGAGTTCAGGTGGCCCTCGTCAAGAGGTTTAGCTGGGCTGAAAGAAAAAACATTTTACTCTGTGAAGTAGTTCTGTCAGTGAGCAAATATTTAAATAAAGGGATCTTCCACCCAAAAGTCATATTTTGTTTGTTGACATATTTCTCAGAGTTAGACTAGCGGAGAAAAAAAACATTTGTCACCAGCCCACTCATTCTCCTGACCCAGCTGTTCTCTGTTAACATAAAACAGTAAGTAAATGGAGCCAACTAGCATTGTGAGCTAAAATCTCCATAAACTCACTCAATAGTGATCCCAATTGTGCTTGGTGACCTAAATAATCAGACTGACTGCAAGTGAAAATATTTTTTTTCTTCGTTTACTTCATTCAAAATAAAAACAAATAAAACATATAAACAATAAGAAATACATAACAAAAAATCAAATTTGAATGAAAAGGAGCAGAATGAAGAAAAACATCTTATAATTTCTGCCCCCTTTTCCAGTAGAAATAATTTATACATAATTCCCATCTGTCAGACACACACACAGATTCATTTTAAACTTTTTCCTTTTCTTAATTACAGTGCGATTATGATCATTGATTTTATTTACATTTTCATAATTATTTAGAAAACTCAATTTGGTACATTTTTTGAATATATTAAATGACAGTTTTTTTCATTTCCCTTTTAAAGGGACTTCACTGAGTTTTGAATTTTTTTTGCTCGCGATTGCCCCCTCAGGCCAAAAGCGTAATGGCAGCTTCAATAGTAGGCTCGTGCACAAGGCGCGCATGCTGTACGTGCACACTCCTTAACGAAAGTAACAGCTGAGACGGTCCCGTGTGTGTGTGTGTGTGTGTCCCGGAGGTCAGACAGGAGAATGCGCAGCTAATTAATTAAATAATTTGGTTCTGTACCTTTCTCTTCAGCACAGCCGACAAAGGTTTAAGATGGGTCAGTCCTCCTGCATGCTCAGATCATTCCCTTCCCTTGCTAGAAAAATTGTTCCAAAATGAAAGTTGAACCCACATCTTTTTTATCTGTGAATTCAATGCCGTTTGGGAGTCTCAAATAAAAATGTGGGCATCTTACTGTAAAAAATATACCATTAATGTAAAAAAGAAACTCTAAATGAAGTATGTTCACATCCAGAATCTTCTGCACGTGAGTCCAACGTCTTACTAGGTGAGCTGAAGCGTCAGTGACGTCTTTCGTATCTGTAACATTTATATCCTTGATGACAGCTGAAACAACGTTCAAAGAACGGTTCAGAGCGAAAATGGCTATTTTGTTGCTAATTTGAAGGCAATATCTAGAAGAAAGTAGCTAAGGGTCCTCAGAAATGTAGCTAGGTTCGTCACTGGGCATTAGGAACAGCTACAAAGTTGCTGAGTTGGCACTACCTCACTCTCTGATGCTAAAGCTACGGGCTATGCCTGAGCGTGAACGCGCATGAAGCAGCCTGCTCGACCCGAGCAGCTCTCTTTTTCTGTGATTTTACAGAAAAACAGGCAATCACAGTAAAAATGCCAGGGCTCATTCTATAGGACCAGGACACTGCAGGAGAATGTATGAAGAAGAAATTTATTATTTCTATAAATGTTTTGGCTGTCAAACTTTCATAATGCCCCTTTAAGTTTATTCCATAATTTAACACCATTTACAGATATATTCCATTTCTTAATTTTAGTTCTAAATCTGGGTTCTCTTTCTTAACATTCGTTTCGATGTCTCACTATGGGATACGCCCCTCCGCGGATTCCTCAGAAGCACTTATCTCAATACGCCAATCCTGATTGGCCAGTGACCGTGACGTACGCGTCCCCCTGCTACTATAAGTAGCAAGCGTCCCAACGTACGCACTATTCAATCACCTCTTCTCGCTTCGGTGGTCGCTTATCTCTGAGGTAAGTTAGCTCAACTGTTCACAGACGGAGCCTTCTAATATTCTCTCCGTCGCCGAACGTTAACTTACCGTCCTTCTGTCCTGACCTTCACCATAGGCTCGGGGCATAACGAGCAGCTTCACACTCCAGTGCATCTGTTCGTTCTATGCTAACACACCAGTTAGCCAACATGGAAGCCGCTCCTCCCACCAGAGGAGTCGACGGTGCAGGAGCTCGCCTCTGTACCTGTGGGAACAAAATCTCAAGCAAAGACCCGCACAGGGTCTGCTCGAGCTGCCTCGGGCTGGAACACGCCCAGCTGGCATTGGAAGTCCCCGGGTCATGTGAGAGCTGCGCTTGCTTCACCCTGAAGAGCCTTCGCCGGCGGCTAGCGCGCCAAGCTAGCCTGTCGGGGAAGGACCCTTGCCTGCCGGCCCCTGGGCCACCGCCTGGGGACGCCAGCGAACATGTCCTCCCGGAGCCGGAACCGTGTGCCGAACTCAGCTGGGGCTCACAGCTCGAACTGGCCGGTCCGAGCCACCCCGCCGAGGATGTGTTGGAGTTGGACTACGGAGACGACGAGGACACCTCGGAACTCCTCATTTCAGAGGAGGACGAGGAGGACGACGTCTTTCTCCCCATCGCTCAGGCCTCCATGCCTAGCTTTCCGTCCTCTCCCAGGGATGGAGCGGTTTCTCCGGCCGCCCACCTGGACATGCAGTCAGTCTGCCGACGCGCTGCGACCAGGCTCAACATCCCTTGGCCCACCGTGGTCACTGAGGCTGTCAGATCCCGCTACGAGGGAAAGAAGCTGCCTCAGGCCACGAGGGCGGCAAAGCCCCTCCTCCCCGCCTTCCCGGAGCTACTCCAAGAAGTGGGGTCCTCCTGGGACAAACACCCGTTCAGCTCCAGGTCTCCTGTCCAAGGAGCCTCCTCGCTGGACTTCGAAGGGATGGAGACGGCTGGCATGCTTCGCATGCCGCCGATGGAACCGCTGGTTGCAGCCCACCTGCACCCACGGCTCTCGGCGACTTCCTCCAGGCCTCCCGCTCTCCCTGCGAAGGCGGACCGCTTCCAGTCGGCGCTGAACGAGAGGGCGTACAAGGCTGCCGCCATCTCGGTCCGAGCTTTGAATGTCTCCTCCATGCTCTCGGCGTACCAAGCCGAGCTCTGTGAGGACATGAATACGAAGCCGGACCCGGAGGTGCGGGAGGAAATAACCGTACTGACCGACATCTGCCTGCGTGTGCAGCGCTGCGCGGTCCATGCTACGGCTAAAGCTATGGGCATGATGGTGCTTCAAGAACGTGCACGATGGCTGAACCTCACCAACCTCTCTGAGAGAGAAGGAGGACATTTTGGACATGCCAATCGTGCCTGAAGGCATTTTCGGCTCTGCCCTGGCATCAATGCAGCAACGGTGTGCGGCTAAAAAGAAAGAGGATGAAGCCCTTCATCTCTGCCTTCCCCGTAAACCCTCACCGGCGCTGCCGGCTCGGCCGAACCTGCCTCAGGCAGCTGCCCGAGCCCAGCCTCAGTTCCGGATCCCAAAGCGCCCGAAGCCTCAAGCTGTCCAACCAGCTCCTTCGGGCTCAGAGCCTCGACCAGTTTGGCCTCAGGGATCCGGCAACCAAGCTGCTCCGCCACCGGGACAATCCACCAGACACGGCGGTCAGCAGGTGAGGAGGAAGAAGTGGGCAGCCTGTCGGAGTTCTTCCCTCCCGACGCTGCAGCTGGCGGTTCCCCGTTCGCCAGCTCCTCCTGTTGGATGTTGCCATGGTGCTTTCTCCCCCCCCTCACGGAACCCCTCCGGCAGAGTTCCCGAGCGGTCCAGGGTGGGGCCAGGACGTGCAGCCGGCGGTGCCGGCTCAAAGCACACGTCACAAGCACTCACATTGTTTTTCACAAACATGTCATGCTCAAGGAGCATTAAAAGGTTCGCTGTCGCATCCAGACAAGATGTCAAGGGCGCAGCAAAAATCAATATAAATGTCACCCATGAGCGGTTCCAGGCGGGGGCGGCGCCACGGGTCATCCCCGTAAGCCTGGGCCGTCAAAGCACAAAGCCCCCGCGCATGCGCAGTGGCTGCCACGAGCACCGCTGCCCCACAACCTCTGGAGGGAGCTGGTGCTCCGTGTGTCACGGCTGTGTCACCGCTCTCCACTCACAGGGAGGAATGGACAGCGGTTTCTGCTTCACGTTGGGTGCTGAGAACAATTTCGAGAGGTTACAGGCTCCAATTCGCTTCTGTTCCTCCTCGATTCTCCGGCGTAGTGTTCTCCCACGCCCAGGGGTCGTCAGCTCACATCCTTCAGGGAGAAATCTCCTCCCTGCTGGAGAAGGGAGCGATATGCATTGTGCCTCCCGATCGGTCTCAGAGCGGTTTCTACTCCAGGTACTTCCTGGTCCCGAAGCGGGGAGGGACCGGGATTCGCCCGATCCTGGATCTGAGGGCCCTGAACCGATGCCTCAGAAAGTACAGATTCAAAATGCTCACGCTCTCATCCCTTTTGCGTCTGATTCACCAGAGCAACTGGTTCACCTCAATCGACCTGAGGGACGCATACTTTCATGTTCCCGTGTACCCTCCACACAGGACATTTCTGAGGTTTGCCTTTCAGGGAGTGTGTTACGAATACACCGTGCTCCCATTCGGCCTCTCGCTGAGCCCGAGGGTGTTTGTCAGGTGTACGGAGGCGGCGATCGCCCCTCTGAGAGGGAGGGGCATTCGGCTGGCCACGTATTTAGACGACTGGCTCCTGCTGGCACGGTCCAGAGAGGAGACAGCGTCAAACACGCTGGTTGTGATCCCTCACTTGTGTGGTCTGGGTTTCAGAATAAACTGGCAGAAAAGCGCTTTGCTCCCCTCCCAGAAAATAACCTTTCTAGGTCTGAATCTGGACTCAGGGGCGTTCACGGCCCGTCTCTCGGCACCGCGCGTGAACGCGCTCTCGTTCTGCCTGGCGCGCTTCCGCCTACACAGTTCGGTGCGGTTTGCGTTATGCCTCAGGCTTTTGGGTCTCATGGCGTCGGCTATTTCAGTGGTACCACTCGGCCGTCTACACATGAGAGATTCTCAACGCTGGGTGGCTTCTCTGGGTCTCTCTCCAGTACGCCACAGAGCGCGCAGGGTGACGGTCTCTGCAGCGTGCGTCACGGCGCTCCGCTGTTGGCGTCACCCCTCCCTCTTGGCACAGGGGGTGCCTTTGGGGTTGGTTCTCGTGAGGAAAGTGGTCACGACAGATGCGAGCCTGTCAGGTTGGGGGGGGCTCCTGGAGGGTCGCTCTGTCAGGGGTGTGTGGAGCAGAGAGCTCTGGGGGACACACATAAATTATCTGGAACTCCTCACGGTCTTTCTAGCCCTGAGGCGCTTCCTGCCTTTTCTCTCTGGCCATCATGTCCTAGTGAGAACAGACAACACCTTGACTGTGGCTTATATAAACCACCAGGGGGGGCTGCGCTCCGTGCGGTTACACACGCTGGCACGCAGACTGATCCTATGGTGCAGCAGGCATCTCCTCTCAATCAGAGCCACCCATGTCCCGGGTGTTCTGAATCGGGGGGCGTATCTGTTGTCCAGAGGGACACCCCTGTACGGGGATTGGAGCCTGCATCTAGCAGTGTTGGAACAGATTTGGATCCGGTTCGGCACAGCCGTAGTGGATCTTTTTGCCTCCAAGGAGAATGCTCACTGTCCTCTGCGCGACCGAGACGCTCCACTCGGCGTGGACGCGCTGGCGCACGACTGGCCACGGGGACTGCTTTACGCTTTTCCCCCAGTGGCCCTGATACCACCCACCTTGCTGAGGGTACGAACCCAGCTCCACACTCTCATTCTGGTGGCCCCATACTGGCCAGCTATGCATTGGGTGGCGGACATTTTCCAGCTCCTGGAGGGCCAACCTTGGAAACTTCCGCTTCGCAGGGACCTGGTGTCCCAAGCGGGAGGCTCGATCTTCCACCTTCATCCAGAACGGCTGGCCCTGTGGGCCTGGCCCCTGAGGGGTGCGGGCTAGTGTCAGCAGAGCTGCCCCAGGCGGTCATTCGAACCATTCAGAATGCTAGGGCCCCCTCCACTAGGTCCCTATATGACTGTAAATGGAGGGTGTTTGAAGCCTGGTGTCAGGGCAGGGAGGTCTCACCCTTCCAATGCCCGGTGAACGTCATTCTGTCTTTCCTGCAAGACTTGTTGGATGGGAAGAAGGCTTTCTCCACCATTAAAGTGTACCTAGCAGCCATTTCCTCCCGACACTTGGGTTTTGGGAAGAAACTGGCAGGTCAACACCCCCTGGTGTGTAGCTTCATGAGGGGCGCGCGCAGGCTTCTCCCTGTGTCTCGACCCCTGGTGCCCTCATGGGATCTGTCCTTGGTGCTGTCGGCCCTCTCCGGGCCTCCATTTGAACCTATGGACGGCCTGGACCTTAAGATCCTGTCTCTTAAGGTGGTGCTACTCCTGGCTTTGGTATCTGCAAAGCGAGTTAGTGACTTACAGGCTCTCTCTGTGCACCCATCCTGCACCCAGTTTGCACCCGGTGACATGAAGGTGTCCCTGAAGCCCAACCCTGCCTTTGTGCCTAAGGTGGTGGGCTCCTTTTCTCCTATTATCCTCACAGCTTTCTACCCGCCACCCTTCTCCTCTCCTGAGGAGGAGCGGTGGCACAAGCTGTGTCCGATTCGCGCGCTCAAGGAGTATGTGAATCGGACGGAGAACCTTCGCAGGGGGGACCAGCTTTTTGTGTCATGGGGTGGGCCTCGTAAGGGGAAACCCGTCACAAAGCAGAGGCTTTCCCACTGGATTGTGGAGGCTATTTCTATGGCTTACTCCTGTCAGGGCATTCAGGCTCCTGTTGGGCTCAGGGCCCATTCTACTAGGGGCCTGTCTGCTTCTTGGGCCCTTTTTCGGGGGCTGTCAATCCAGGAGATTTGTGCTGCAGCAAGTTGGGCTTCTCCACTTGCATTTGCACGCTTCTATAAGCTTGATGTTTCGGTCCCTGCAATGACTCACACGATTCTGAGTGTGGGGTCTTTGGCGGGCCAAGACGTATCCCTGTAGGTTGGTGATCGCTGGATAAGCTGTCTGGCAATACGGGAGTCTCCATATCCCATAGTGAGACATCGAAACGAATGTTAAGAAAGAGAACTTTAGGTTACTGTCGTAACCCCGGTTCTCTGAGTAACATGAGTGAGATGTCTCACCAGACAACCCTTCTTGCTGGGCGAAGCGAGAAGAGGTGTTTATCTTGAATAGTGCGTACGTTGGGACGCTTGCTACTTATAGTAGCAGGGGGACGCGTACGTCACGGTCACTGGCCAATCAGGATTGGCGTATTGAGATAAGTGCTTCTGAGGAATCCGCGGAGGGGCGTATCCCATAGTGAGACATCTCACTCATGTTACTCAGAGAACCGGGGTTACGACAGTAACCTAAAGTTTTGTAAACACACCAGTTTCTTTCAGCATGTAATTACTATTTCTCTCTTTCAAATATCCCCTGAATGTTTGTTGGCAGAGTACCTAAATTGGCTTTATACATGGTTTGTATGATTTTCCAGTCTTTTAAATCATGAAATTTCAGTAATTTATATTTAATAAACAATGGGATAGATGGATCTCTACAGCCACTATAATTGACGATTCTCAGAGCTCTTTTCTGTAAAATAAATAAGGGTTGTGTATAGTTTTTGTATGTTGCTCCCCAGATTTCTACACAATAAGTCAAGTATGGAACAATCACTGAATTGTACAATGCCAACAAACCAGAATTAGTCAGTAAAAACTTGACTATGTAAAACTCATGAAGATTTGGCAATTCTACCTGTTATGTAACTAATATGGCTGACTAACTGCATGGTGGCGCAGTGGTTAGCACTGTTGCCTCGCAGCACGAAGGTCGCAGGTTCAAAACTCGCCTTTCTGCGTGGAGTTGCGTGTTCTCCCCATGCATGCGTGGGTTTCCTCCGGGTACTCCGGTTTCCCCCACAGATCACAACATGCCCTATAGGTTAAAAAAAAATTGTACGTCGCTTTGGATAAAAGCGTCTGCGAAATGAATAAACATAAACATAATATGGGATTTTTAATGGTCAAATGCAGACCTTATTATCTCCCCAGAGAGCTCACCTTGATCATACTTACTGCAGTGTATATCTTTCCCCCTCCCCCCCGCCCCCCCCCCCCACGCTAATGCTAGGTTGGCCATGAAAGAACTTTCTGCAGCCATTAACAAACACCAGAATAAACACCCCGAGGCTGCTTTTATTCAGTGCGTTTACATGCAGCCAGTAACCCTTTCAAAACCCGAATATTCACGGTTCCGCAGGTCCGTGTAAACACCACCAGAAACCCGGATATGCTCATAACCGGGTTTTTAAAAACCTGGTTACTACACCTGGGGTAACCCTTTTCTAACCCGAATGTTTGGTCATGTAAACGCATACCGGGATATCCCCATCAAAGCGTGTGTTCTGCACATGCTCTGTTCGCAAGGAATCTTGGTCTTTTGAGTAGCGAGACGTCTTGTATGTGCCAGAAATCCGGAAGTAAACAACAAGTTGGGAGCAAAATGGCGAGTCGCAGCAAAGCACCACAAATTCGGAGTGACGAGGAAACTAAAGCGCAAACAAACAATGTCGCTATCTCTTCCGAACTGGGAAACATGTTTTCACGGATACCGGAACGATAAGAACCGGAAATGACGCATATTGCGTCTGGACGTAGTCCACACGTCCTGACGCTACCCCAACGTCCGCATTTAAATCGGGTTATGCAAGTTAGGGGTAACTCTTTCTATTTGTGCTTGTAAACGGGTTATTCTGATCAACTCAGAAACCCGAATGCCGACCTTAACCCGATCATAACCCGGATATTGGCTGCATGTAAACGTAGTCGTTGTTGCTGGCGAGTTCAACCACACCAACTTAAAGACATTCCTCCCCAGATTCCACCAACATGTCTCCTGCCACACTAGAGGAGACAAGACTTTAGACCATGTTTATTCCAACTTGGCTGGAGCCTACAAAGCAACACCCCTCCCCCACATTGAACAATCGGATTATCTCTCCGTTCCTCACACCTCGGTATTCACCACTCATCCAACGTGTGAAACCTGCTGTGAGGACAATTAAAGTGTGGTGAGAGGGGACAGATGCGGTGCTCCAGGACAGATTTAAAAACACAGACTGGAATATGTTCACCAACACAGACCTGGACCAGTATGCCTCATCTGTACTGGATTACATCTCCGTAACCACAGACAGTGTCACCACCCAGAAAAGGATCACCACGTACCCCAATCAGAAGCCTTGGATGAACCGGGATGTTCGTCTCCTACTGAAGGCCCGCAACACCGCTTTTAGGACAGGAGATGCACACGCCTACAGTACAGCCAGGGCTAAAGAAGGGCATCAAAAAAGCCAAACACCATTACAAAAAGAAGATAGAAGAACACTTCTCCAACTCCAACCCCCGACGCATGTGGCAAGGACTCCAGATCATCAGACTACAGGATCATCAAACCCTCCCCCGCATCCTCTGATGTTTCCTTCCTCAACGAGCTCAACAACTTTTATGCTCGTTTTGAGCGAGGAAACCTCACAACCACAACCATAACAGACATGACGCCAGACCACCAACCTCTGACTCTCTCCCCCACCGATGTACAAGCGGTGCTGAGCAGGATCAATGTCCACAAGGCTGCAGGCCCTGATGGCATCCCTGGGCGTGTTCTCAGAGCGTGCTCTGGGGAGCTCGCAGGAGTGCTCAGACATATTCAATCTGTCCTTGGCCCATGCTGTGGTACCGGCCTGCTTCAAATCCACCTCCATCGTCCCGATACCCAAAAACTCCAACCCATCTAGCCTCAATGACTACCGCCCGGTAGCACTCACCCCCATCATCACTAAGTGCTTAGAGCAGCTGGTCTTAGCACACTTCAAATCCTGTCTTCCCCCCACCCTGGACCCCCACCAATTTGCATACCGCCAGAACAGGATCACAGAGGATGCAGTCTCCATTGCACTGCACTCTGTCCTCTCACACCTGGACAACACCTACGCCAGAATGCTGTTTATAGACTTCAGTTCCGCATTCAATACAATCCACCCCTCACAACTCATCAGGAAAATGACAGCCCTGGGGATCAGTTCCCTCACCTGCAAATGGTTACTGGGCTTCCTGACCAACCGCCCTCAACATGTCCGACTGGATAACCGCTGCTCATCAACACTCACAATGAACACTGGTGTACCACAAGGCTGTGTGATGAGCCCTTTCCTCTACACCCTTTTCACCCACAACTGCAGACCTGCTGATGGTTCCAACACCATCATTAAGTTTGCAGATGACACCACGGTGATTGGCCTCATCAGTGACAACGATGAGACCGCCTACAGGGTGGAGGTGGACCGTCTGACTGAGTGGTGCGACACAAACAACCTGCTGCTCAACACTGAGAAGACTAAGGAGCTCATCGTGGACTACAGGAGGAATGCTGACCCACATCCACCCATCCACATTAAGAGGACGGCAGTGGAGCGTGTGAGCAGCTTCAAGTTCCTGGGAGTCCACATCTCCGAGGATCTCACCTGGACTACCAACTGCTCCAAGCTGGTCAAGAAGGCTCACCAGCGCCTCTTCTTCTTGAGGATTCTGAGGAAGAACAACTTGTCCTCAGACATCCTGGTGAACTTCTATCGCTGCACCATCGAGAGCATCCTGACCAACTGTGTAATAGTCTGGTATGGGAACTGCTCCGCCTCGGACCGGAAGGCGTTGCAGAGGGTCGGGAAAACTGCCCAGCGCATCACCGGAGCACCACTTCCTGCCATAAAGGACATCTACAGGAAGCGGTGTCTGAAAAGGGCAGGGAAAATCATCCGAGACCGCAGTCACCCATCACATGCACTGATCACCCTGCTGCCCTCTGGGAGGTGCTACAGGAGCATACGGACTAAGACCACCAGGTACCGGAACAGTTTCTTCCCAACAGCTGTCAGACTCCTGAACTCTGCCTCCTGACATATGACCCACGTTAAACTCATGGACTGCTTGTATTAACTACAGCCTGTAGATACTTAGTCATAGAATATTCATAACATACTTCATACCGTGTACATTATAACACACGTAATAGATCCATTCTGTAATATACTTACACATCTACATTACTGCTAATATATATTGTTATACATCTATATCACGGCTAAAGCACTTCTGGATGGATGCAAACTGCGTTTCGTTGCCCTGTACCTGTACACGTGCAATGACAATAAAGTTGAATTCTATTCTATTCTATTTCCATGACAAGTCTTCATCAATAAGAACTTCAAGAAATTTAGTTTCTTTTACTCTTTGAATTGCAATCCCATCTATTTCCAATGACAATCACTGTTCTTTTTATCATTAAACAGTAAACAATTTGTTTTATTAAGATTCAGTGTCAAACTATTTATATCAAATTAGTAACAATTAGTAGTATTTATATAATTTAGTAACATAAAGGTATCACAGGCGCCATTTTAGACTTGGGACTACTTTATGACAAAGCACAGCTGTAAGCTTCTGCTGAAAGGTTCAAGGACATGACGATGCTTTCATGAACACAAATGCACACGTTGGTGAACACACACACACACACACAATTAGAATATAAATCCTGAAACATCTCTAGAATTTTGTGGCCATGCGTTGAATTTCAGCTCATCCTGCATCCCAGTTCCAGGCAGTAGCAGGTACTTCCTTATTTTCATACTAAAATGTCATCAACAACATCAGTGGATGCTCAAAACATCTGAAGCTGAATGTTTTTGAACTCTGAATTTGACCAACTGTTAAACCTTGTTTTTCATGCACTTCTCAGTGGTAAAAATTAGACATCTAACTAAATTAAATAAGATACGAAATCATAGAAGCATGAAAAGAAGGTAGTTAGGAAGAACCAACAGGAGGTCACACAAAGGCCAACCTGAACAGGTGAATTAGTGAAATTCTATTGTTTTATATTTTGAATCTTGTTTTTTTGTTGTTGTTTAGGGAGTAGATTACTGATTTGGAGCGCGTATTTTTATTTTTTAAAGAGACAATGCATCTTTGATTTAGTGTGCAGCTCAAATCTGGAGCTACCAGCAGGAATGAATTAAATAACCTAAATATCTTGTGAATGACTCCCAGCATCCACATCAGATTTTTGCTGTGTCTGTAAATTTGTTACAGCTCCTTTGTGCTTTCCAATTTTTAATGATTTACTTGGTTTTAAAAGCTTAAATCTAAATCTAATAATAATAAATAATATCATTATTATACAATTCAAAATTCATATAAAATGAATATAGATATTACATATATAGAATTTGTTCCCGTTTTAAGTTCAAAACACAAATAAAAGTTGTGGAGACACGGTCATGGGAACACCAAGGACTATAAGCTTGTTGGGCAACCATAAAAGCTGTATGAACTCAAAAAACCTTTTAAATCATCTTATGCTGAAATTAAATTTTATTCATGAAATATCTTGAGTAGACTAACTAGTCTACATAACTGTGCAGCAGCAGAGGCACCCGTCTGTGTCATCTGTGTTTGGCCAGATGTGATAGAAGTTAAAGATCTTCATGACAACGTTGTCGAGGTCTTCATTCTCCCTGGTCTCAAATACACATGCAATATAGCCGTCACCAAGGTAAGCCATGTCTGAGAGGCCACTGGGTCCTCTGTTGATTATCCAGGGTTTAGTCCAGGCCTTTGGATCACATGGAGTTTTGTTCACATACACTCCCAACTCCACTCCAGAGATGCTGGGTTGGGTGAAGAGCAGCCACCTGTTTGGGGAGGGGCTTACATCACTTCCCATTGCAGTTTTATCTTTAACTGGAAAAGAGAGCAAACTTCCTGGACTACCTGTACATGTGTTGGCAAACTTCCCATCTTCTGATACGATAAATGTGTCTCCATTATCTTCACTGAAGGCTTCTACCAGTCTCCTGTCCTTGTTAATGGCATTGCAGTAGATGAACCTGCCTCCATGTCCCCAAACTTCCGCCATTTGACACTCAGCTGTGTTTTCTGGAACCAAGCTGCCAGCTTTTTCCACCATCGTCACTATACAGAGCGACTGCATGTGGAACAGGTTTGTCATCAGTGGGATTTTCATCTATGAAAGCAAAAGTCGGGATTATCAGTCGTCCATCTTCCGTTTGAAGGCCATGTCCTCGTCCGATTGCTAAAGCGATGCAGTTTTCAGGCAGACATACAGTCAGATGATTTACTTCACTCCAGCTGTGTCCAAAATTGTTACTTGTTATGTAGCATAGACGAGACTTGTAAAAGAGGTGTTCTTCATGAAGGTGTTCATTACTGGTGACCATGAAAAACAGGAAGAGCTTCCTGTTCTCCTCATCGAACATCGGGCAGGGGTTCATGGAGCTGTGTCCAGGAAGGCTGGCTTCTCTCACTATTTGCGTCTTGCACCACTGAAAAATGGATTGCATTCAGTAAATTGCTTCAAAACATGCAGAAATAAACAGCCGACTGGAATAATTACCATTGGTGAAAAATTGCGACCTCTGTCAAACAAAAATTTTCTCATAGCAAGCCTTCTATGCCGCCCAACAGCCGTCGTTGCGTTTGAAAAGACCAGAAGAATACAGCTGTCTTTATTGTAGACCATGGCAGGAGTCCTGTAGACCCAATCCTTAAAGACACTAATGCTCATCGCTGCTGTAGAAAATGATCGATCGGTCTGCAGAATAAAGGTTGATGATGGTCTGGCTTTAACTGATGGACTCTATGGAATGTTATTTAGGATTGTTTAAACTGAAATTCAGGTTTAAATCAAAACTTCTTTTCTAAGCTACCAAAGTTAAATTCCATTGCTTGTGGGAGAGAAGTTTAAACAAAAACAACTTCAGTTCCGTGGATTAGAGAATTTATTTTAATCTAAGATCATCTCATGTTGAAAGTATTTAGTGTCTTTTTTTTTGTCAAGTCTAAATCATGTGCAGTTTCCCACAATATTACAAGACCTGCTATAAACAGTGCTCAGAGTTTGTGACTCAGCTGCTGCCACACCAGTTTTTAGCCCAAGTATCTATAAAACTGACCTGAAATATTCAGGTCTAGCATGTCTGAAAAAGCCTTTTATATGTTAATAAATGCAAGTGTCACTATTATCTTGTGAGTGTGTCTTCTGCGCTCTGACCATAAGGAGAATTTTGCTGCAGAAGCAGACACAGTTCTTCTAACCAACAGTGAAGAGATGAGCTCAAATAAAAACACCCACGGCTAGTCAGCAGCACACATCCTCATTTTCTCTCTGATGCACACATGTTGTGCAAGCTAGAAAGCAGCTGACCTTACAACAAAGCTGCACACTGCACTGAGGAGAGTGGGGTGACAGGATAGCAGAGGTGACAGCTCTTAGTCAGTTAGCAATGTGACTAACTCTCCTGGAAAAAAAGTCTGCATGACAGGAGCGGCGAGAGAACAAGACAGGAACTACAGGACAAAACGCCTGGAACGGCCGAACCACAGAGAGACCGCTGCTGAATTCATGCATCTGACATCATTAGGTGAGGACAGTGAGCAATAAAAGACTGATCGATGGGAAAAAGAAGCTGGAAGGTACTCTCGGTAAAAAGATCATCTAAACAGTTTACGGATCAATTCTTCAAACAGTAAGTTAAAAATAATTCCTTTGAAATTTGTGTGTGAGCATTTGAAGTTTACATATTTCATATTTTAATATTAGATACCTAAAGATGTTCAAGCCTTGCATTAAGTAAAGCCCATAGGTTGGGAGATGATGACCTCTGACCCTGCTGGCTGTGACATTTGAATCTCAGTGAAACCTAAGCTAAATTTATTAGCTTGGGAAAAAAGGAAAATCCATGGAAAACCATACTGTAGCAGACTCAGACTTGAAATCCAAGCCCCCATCAGAAAGGACAAGAGGTGCTGATGGGTTGATCATCTCTTAATGATTAGTTAGTTAAATTCTGTACAGAATCATCATTATGCTAATAATTCTTTCAAGTTTTAAATATGACTGTTTCGGTATGAACAAAAGAGAAACTCATGCTGATTTATTTTTTTCCTTTTCTTGTCCACGCCGTTTCCAAACCAACACCATGCTCGTGTTTTATTTAATCTTGCTACGGCGTCATATGCAACTTCAACACTAGTTTAACCAGCAAATATTATTCAATGTTAAATGTTGCGGCTGGAAGAACAATACGTTAGTTTTGTTTATTCCGATTTTGAAGCTTGTTTTGCAGACATGCCTCTATTCAGCTGGATGAAATGGTCGCATGAGACGAGACAGCAGACTACGGGTGAAGCACAATCTCTGGACAGCTCGGGGGGTGTGCCCAGCTGTATGTTGATCACAGAGCTCCTGTGGCACATTGAGGAACGTGAACGGCTGGCAAGACAACTGGAGCGAGAGCACAGGCTGGCTCACAGTGCCCTGGGTCTCCGCTGGTTTCAGAAATACCCCCGATTACGAACCCTCATTCCCTCATCGGAGCTCCACCAGCTGGAGTTCCTGTGTGCCCAGATCCCACCAATCTACACAGCAACCGTCCTCTCCAGGTGTTTAGCCTTGCTCCTTCTTCACATTAGTATGCCGTCAACAGTGCCTGACTTCTTCTACATCAACACTGACAACAAACACAGCAGAGAAGACCCAAAGGGAAAGGGAAGAAAGCCATTATGCGTTACTGTCACAGGCAGTGTTAACATGTGAAGGTGAAAGGCGCCCTGATAGGGTTTAGACTGCTGGACTTTCCACGCAGCTGTTTGTCAGTGAAAAAAATAAACATGGCTACATGGCTGAGCAGCACTGTGACCCACTTACTTATTACCCAGAAAACTCAATTCCAGGTCATTACTGTGTATTTACATAACCACAAAACCAAAGAATAACATCCACTGAGCTGTAGGTTATAATGTTTTTGTACCATTTCCATAAATCTGCCCTGCTGTCCCAGATATGTCATTCTGGACTTCACTAGGCGAGCAGCAGGAACAGCAGATACATCTTGACATTTAGTTTTAGGTAAATACAGAAGAATAAAATCCCCGAGTTAAAATAAATTACAATTATTTTATCAAAGTCCTTTTGTCAGATCATGATAAATTAACTATACTGATGCATACTTCTGCAGGTTTCGCGAAGTGATTGCCACAAACAACGTAAGGCCCTGGGAGCTTGCAGCCGTCTTCAGGCAAGTCCTGATCGACTTCCTGAACCTAAGTGTATACAAAGAAGAGGACCACCACTCAGTCCAGCAGAAGCAGGTCAGACCCATGGAGGTTTGGACCAGCCGCTACAGAATAAAGCAGGGCTTTGTCACGCCCACAGTGCCAAAATGTGGAGACCACCAAAGAGAGGAAATCCCAACAATCTCTGGATACGTGGATCGAGCCATGCGGGATTCAGGTTCATTCACACCCAACAAGGTCTGGGACCTTCCATATTATTATCCTGGGCTTCTCAGACCCAAAGATCCCTATAGTAGAACAACACTGTGACAAGATACACTCATCTTAAAAGGTGTGATCTTAACCCCGGCTTTCCATTGGACAGATAAGCAGCCTTTAACCTAAGAGATGGGAGCATTTCAGATGGAAATCTGTAGCAAAACTATTCCATGCAACTGGTCCTGCAAGGTCACAAAATCATTGGAGAATTGCAAAATTTTGCATGATTTAAACAGTTCACGCAGTAACAAGGAGAAAGACGGAGGCATGGTCTGTGGTTTGTCTGTTCTGTTTACCTCGTCATCACGTTTGTTTTGTTTTTAACTAGTTAAGCTACTGGAAATCTGAACGTGTCTATTATTCTGAAAGTTGCCAGATGTTTTACACTTCTCCCATGTTAAGATTTCCCTTCTGCCCTAAACTGCTGAGCTCGACACATTATGAACGTGTAGCGCACAAAAAAAGTCCCAAAGCGAGAGAAAAACATCTGTCAATGCGTGTTCGTCTCTCCCTTGTGGAGCTGACACAGAAGCAAAAACTAGGCTGGGAATGTACTTGCTGTTTAACCTTGCATTGATGAAGGCACCATGCTTTTTCCACATACATACTGCATGTAGTACTGGAGGATTCCACTAGGGGGGCAAACCACATAACTGATAATAGTGCCAAATTTGTAAGGTAAAAACAAACATGGCCACAATTCAAATCCAGTTCATTTATAAAGCACTAATAAAAAATTACAAAGTGTAACAAAGTGCTGTAATATAAAAATATACATAAAGATAAGTAGCGATACAATGGCAACAAGACAATGCAAATCACAATAAAATCAAGCTATTTCAGTCAAAAGCAATACAGAATAGGAGTCTTCCGGCAAGACTCAAGCACTGGGTGAGTCAGCCCACTATACATTTATAGACAACTCATTCCACAACCTGGGACCAATGACTGAAAAAGCTCCATCTTCTTTATTTTTGCGTTTAGTCAGAGGAACCACAAGCAGCCCATGCTCAGCTGATCGAAGAGACTGCAAAGGCGTTTGTGACGTCAGCAGTTTGGACAGGTAGCATGGGGCTAAATCATTTTGACTAGTGGTGCACCGATATGAAATGTTTGGGCCGATAACGGTATTAATATCACTGTTGTGGCTGATAACCATATTTGCTGATACAATATACTGACATTAATCCTTCTAAAATCAGCAGATTTAGTACAGAATGAAAATTATTAAAGCTGAATTTACGTTATGTACAGACACAACATATATTTATGCTTCTGAGATGATTACAATCACTGTCACATGACTAAACAAATACACAGCACCCCCCTCACCTTCTGAAACTAATAAACAAATGGAAACAAGACGGAAAAAATATTGGTTGTTAATATTGGGTCAGTTCTATTTTTCGGATCAATACGATGTTAAAAAATGACTAACATCGGCCAATACCAATTTTGATGCATACCTAATTTTGACATTTAAAAACAAATAACAAAATTTTAAAATAAATTCAGTACTAGGACTGGTGAAATATGGTAATGCTTCAGAGTACCAGTAAAAAGATGCACCGCAGCATTCTGGACCAGTTGAAGGCATGAGCTCAAGGACTGGCCGATGCTCGAGTACAGGGCATTACTATAGTCGTTTGAGGTCAGCAGACAATTGAAGAGATCAGCAGCTGGTTTATTTTGAGATCACAACAGACAAAAAGACAGCAGTAGTATCGTAAATAGTATGAAAGACAAGTAAATCAGAGATGTGGTAATGGTGAGTATGTCTCACTCGTTCCGTCAACCCCATTCTGGTTACTCTCCAATTGCAGCTTGTGAACGTGTTGCAAACAACTCTTCAAACAAACGCAGGTTTCATGAGGCACCCTTGGTAAGCACGCGTCCGCATGGTTAAAAGCAAGTATATCCAAAGCCTTACGTTTCCAGTGAAAAAGCCAGGATGTTCACAAGGTCACACAAACAGCAGTTATTGAAAACTTTTGCAAACATGTGAAAAATATGTTTTATCCCAATAAATATTTTTTGTCTTCTACAATCTATTCCTCATTTAAAGCTTCTTTCCGGAGTATTTCTCTTATCCGATGGCACCATCTAGTGGCTGACAAGCATATCACATAAAAACTCTGTTTTTTTAAGATGGCGACTTCACATTTCTGTTTATAAATGTGCTTCTGTAGCCGACAAACAGCTAAAACATGCCGTTTTACAAGTATTACTCTCATGTCATGCTGTGTTCTCATATATTTATATTTTAGAGACTTTCTTGTCCATGAAAAGTTCATCAACTCTGCATCAGCCGAGGTATTACTTAAATTTGAAGCACGTAAGCAGTAGTCTAACGCTATTGGTTAGTTCTGGACGGAGCTTGGTTTCCTATTGCACGGAGTTCTGCGGGGAAGTGGGTGTGCTTAGCAAAAACAAAAGACGCATCGCTTACATTTTATCACAGTACATGATATCGCTTTTACGGATTTCTGACAAATCATGCATAATTTCTGAAAGGGGAAAACTCCGGAAAGCAGCTTTAATGAATGGTTACTGTGGTTCGGACAATAACTGGCTGTAAAAATCCCATAGGCTACTGATTGAAGAAATTGTGATTATAGTTTGTGCAAAAGCTATTCTGACAGATATTTATATTGTGGTCATCTTTAAAATATAATAAATCAAATATTAAAAGAATAATGTGCATAGTGGATTACCTCATGCCTTTTGAGTGTCTTTTCATTCTTTTCTTGTCAGTAAATAAACATTTGACATCTTTAACACATAATGTGCAATCTTCTCAATCCAGCGGCTATGTAAGAGCAACTTTAAATTAACTTGTTAACATTACCCAGTGCATTTCTCTCACTTATAAAGTAACCAGCAGGCTAGAATGACAATGGAATAAAATTAATTTAAAATGTAGAATGTTTATTGTATGTAGATGGATAGATAAATACCTGCAAGACTATTATTAAAATAATTAAACATTGCATTTGGTTAACACTTTTACAAGTTGACAAAAATGTAAAAATAAAATAAAATAAAAATAAATAAATAAAAAACATTTGAGTCCAGATAGCTCAAAGTTATTGAAAGAATAACGGGTGGCAACTACTTCAGAAAACAATACATTTCAGTTTAAAGGTTTTAAGATTGCAAAAATGCAGTTTAATATAAAAACTAATTCTCATACAGTATGAGTAGTTTATAGATGTTCCATTAGCGCAGGGGTGGGCAATTATTTCTTCCATGGGGCCACATGAGAAACAGAAAATATTGTGGAGGGCCAGGCCAAAAGGCTGAAGTCAATTATGCATAATATTAATGGTATTTCTTTATAAAAAGCAGTAAATACCATTGTTTTTTCAAGCTGGTAAGAGTAGACTATATATTATAAATGAGCAAAAAGGAAAAAGTGAGGTTGACTTACAAAAATATGATTTATTCAAATTTCCCAAGGCAATGGTAAACAAAGTGTGCGCATTTGGTTTTTGTTAAACATTTGTGACTTATATTAGTTAACAGTTTCAGTCACATTCACTCCAAAACACATTGAGTTTCAAATATTGTTGGAAAGAGGTTCTTAGCATTCTACAGACACACAGTATTGTCTGTAAAATAAAATCACTGAACTGCGATCTTGGGAAAGAGGTTTAAAAAAAAGTGTCCCAGTTCACTGCTAGTTGCCTACATTTTTGGTCCAAACACCTTACTTTGTGTTTTTAAGCAATTTTTTTCTTATTCAGAGAGAGAAATCTAGTCTCTGCTGGGCTTTAACAAGTGCATCAAAGTCAGGTTGAATGTCTGAGGTGGAGATGCGAAGCACAGCTGACAAATGACCATCAGTGAGAGAGGATCTTTACCTGGATTTTGTAAACTTCATCACTGAAAATGTTTGTTCACAAATGTAGGTAGAGCCGAAGAGAACCAACATCTTCTGAGCATGTCTCCTCAGGTTTGGAAAGTTCTCCTCCTTAAGAGTAGAAATCCAGCAGAGATCCTGACTTAAAGTGCTCTGCCAGTACTGCATCAGACTGCAGGTCAATGAGTTCCAGCTGCACATCACTGGGTGCATTATCCACACTGCAGATAAAGGGAGAGGAAATCATGTGCATTTCATCCTCGATTGTTCTGAGATCTTCAAAACGCCTTGAAACTCACCATGTAATGCTCCTAACATGGATGAGTACCTGCTGAGGTGATCAGCTGATGATGTGACTTCGTTCAGGGTTTGCATGTGAGTGAGAGTGATGCTCTCCAGTTGACTTGAAAGAAACTGCAGCTTTCTTATGAAGGCCTTCACGAGGCTGTGCATTTCATGAACAAAAAGGCCCTTGCCTTGCAGTTTGGTGTTCAGTTCATTCATCAGTGCAGTCACATCAACAGCAAATGCAAAATCTGCCATCCAATCCTCATCTGAGAGCTCTGGAATGTCTTTGCCTTTCCTCTCGCAAAACTCTCGAATCTCTGCTTTCAAGTCCCAAACCCTCTTCAGCACTTTCCCCAGCCTGAGCCATCTGACAGCTGTGTGGAGTCCTCCAAAAGAGCGACAAACTGTGATTCATTGCCCGTGCCCTGATGAAGTTCATTATTTTAGTAACAACATCAGTAACATGGTTGATTTTTAGCACTGACTTGCACAACACATGTTGGTGTATAATACAATGCAAAAACACCAATTTTTGATCTGCATCGATTTCTGTCACTTTATCTTGCATGCGTTTCAAAAGTCCGACATTTTTCCCTGTAAGATTTGGACAACCGTCTGTTGTGACACCTGACAGTCTCTCCCATTTCAATCCCAGAGTGTCCATGCACGCATTTACCTCTGTAAAAAGATCACTCCCTGTCGTTGTCCCTTTCATCGACCGCATTACTGCCAGCTCCTCTGTGAGCTTGAAGTCCGTTATCCCGCGGACAAATACGAGCAGCTGGGCTGTGTCACGGACATCACAGCTCTCGTCTAAGGCCAATGAGAAAAAGTCATAACTTGCCAATTCACGTTGCAGCTGAAGCTCCAGGTTCCCCACAATGTCCTCGATCCTCCTGGTCACGGTTCGCCTGGACAGCGGGATTTGCTCAAATGCGCCTTTTTTTCAGGGCATATTAGTGCGGCAGAGTCCACCATGCACTCTTTGACAAACTCTCCCTCCGAAAACGGCTTGCTGTATTTAGCTATTTTGTGAGATATCACAAAGCTGGTCCTGGTTGCTGCATCCCTGGATGTGTGAAGCTTAGGAAAAAAGCCTTGCTGCTTTTGCAACTTTGCTAGTGTGACAGTGTGAGTGTCCTGTCACAATGTCCCGATTGATCATGCGCCCTGGCTACTTGGCCAAGGGGATGTCCCTTTGGCTGACTGGTTAGAGCGTATGACTCTCACCCGGGAGTCTGGGGATCGAATCCCGCCCGGGCCCTCGTTTATCCACCTTGCCACATTAGCAAAGCTTCGGATGTCCTTGCCCTCTCAGCATCAGACAAGTTCTTGTATTTTTCCGAGTGTTTCTTGTCATAATGCCGACTCAAATTGTAGTCCTTAAACACGGCAATCTCCTCCCCGCAAACCAAACACACGGCTTTACCTCCGACTTCAGTAAAAAAAAAAAACTTAGTCCAATTTTTGTTGAAAATCCTGCATTTGGCATCTTCTTTTTTTTCTTTGCATGAGCGGCCATTTCTGGGGGCTACAATCACGCAACCGCGGGCACTTGTTGCTATACGTATTGCGTCATTGTGCACGTAAAAAACAACTTCAAAATAAAAGCAATGCAGCCTTAGTCCATGCATGAGGTAAAAATGAGAAAATACATTTATTTTGTAATTTCCAATTAACCTTACGCGGGCCAGTCAAAGTCAACCAATGGGCCGTATGTGGCATGCCCAGGTTTGCATTAGCGCCTGGTTTTCTAGAAATTAAAACCTTGTTTTCAAAAGTGTAGCATGGATTGGTGGTGTTCTACCCATAGTCATGTATATAAACATGTGTTTATATGTTTATATAAACACATGTTTATTTACAAATCCACAGTTCTACCCACCAATGTAGTCAAATTGGTATTGCACATGCGCAGATTGAATTGAAGTTAGCTCAACACCACCTCATGGTGTGGTGAGCCGAACCAAAAAAAAATTAATAATAAAATAAAACATATCCACGAAGGGTTTTTTCTAAGGTAAATTGTGATTCAAGGCAAATATTTCCATTCATACTTTAAAATTAAATAATATTTTTCACTAAAATTTGGCAAACACTTGTAATGACTACAACAAAATCAGATACAGGTTTTCAGATGTACAATTGTTAAAAACAGCATTTAAACGTTAACTTTATACCACGCCTGTCGCTCGTTTTGAAAAAAAAAAGTCAATGTCGCCATGTTTCTGTGGCTGCTTCGATTTCAAATTAGCTTATGGTGACAATTACGCTAACCGCTAACTTTACTACCTTTCTTTCAACGACGGCCCATCATTCTTTCTTCCTGCAGAGTCTTCAATAAGTTTGCTGCTCCCAGAAGTGGGCGAGGTGGGGGTGAACCAATTCGAAATTTGTTCAGCAGTGATAACTTTCTCCATGGTGCGACCAGAGCTGGGTGAGACTAGAATGGTGGTTCGCACCTTGCCACGTGCCGGTGCCACGGATAACAAAACTAGTTTGCTTTCGTCCCATAGGCGCGCGCGTTGCCCTCTAGTGGTCGGACTCAATATTGCAACTACAACTGATTAGGCTGATCCCCATAAGAGCATTCAGCATGGTATACTAAAACGGATGACATAAACTTTAAAAACTCTAATGTGAGGATGTTTTTGTTCTTATTTATCTAATGTATGAGCTAAGTAAGGGTTTGTCATTCATGGCTGATTTAGCAAACTCAAGCCTTTTGTTTTCCTATGTTAATATTTAAAGTAAGGTTAGGCAATTAATCAAAAATGTATCATTATTGAAATTTCTGACTCTTATCAAGATAATTATTCCCATGTCAATAAATTTGATAATAAAAAAAATGAAAAGATGTGCGTAGGTTGGCAACGTTCATGTCCCTCAATACATGTGACAGCCTAGAGCACAACTTTTGTTTCTGCACATACATGTAGTTATCGTCCATTTATAGTTATCGAGGTGAACTTCTCAATATATCATACTGATTTTAGGCCATATCGCCCAGACCTAATTTAAAGGTTAAATTATTCTTCCCACTGTTTTGATTCATTTCTTGAAACAATGTATGCTGTTTTTTCAACAAAATCACACAATCACCTCTACTCAAAGCTGACCACTAAAAAAATTTAATAGTCTTTTTTGAATAAGGAGAACAGTTCAGACAAAAGCAACAGGGAAACCAAATTCTACAACCTGAGATAAAAAGGAATAATGTCCAAATGTACCTACAAAGTAACCAAGTCCTAATGTTACATTTCCATCACAAATATGAATATGTTCGGCTCAGTCTAATTTGTAAGAAAAACCATCACTACCATCATCAACAGTTTATTCACCAGTAACATTTAATTTACATGAAAAAGACAGAACAAAAATCAAATATGAAAATATGTCTTTATATCAAAAACTATGAAAAATAAAAATTGGTTTCTTGCCAAGAGTTCAGTCCCACTTGAGGTTTACATGGTCTCCATCGGTGAGCATACAGAGCTCTCCCGCATTAGGCTAATTTCTGCTCTGAGCTTCTCGTTTTCCTTGAAATCACATAAAAGGGACAAAGTTAATTAACATGATCCATGCTTGAATTTCATACTGCCCCAAATAAGTAGATCAAACAGAAGAATCCTTACTCCTTCAAGTCTGGTGTTTTCCTTTTTCAGCTTAACCAGATATTCAATCCTCTGTTTGTGGTTCTTGTGTCCAACAAGTTTCCCGTTCTCCTCAGAAAGCTTTAGATTCTGCTGACGGAGCATCTCATTCTCCTGCAGAAAAGAAAACTGTGTTATTGTTGTTTTAAACCGGTTTTTGGGTTTCTGTTAAAGGACAGCCGAGCTCCAGTGCACTAACTGAAACGACTAACACCAGTTGAAAACGTCAGAGGGCAAAAGGGCTGATGTCTTCTTTTTTATTTACAAATCAGCGACTTTTAGGTTTATGTCGAGCAACTTTTAGTTGAAGCGGGTCAGTTGTGCACTCAAAATTTCCTTTTCTCACCTGGAGTAGTTTCTCCTCATCATAAATCCTCTGGTTGATCTCTCGTAGCTCCAGACAGCGGTTCCTTAGCTCAGTGGTCAGCTCATGAACACAGGTCTGGGACTTGGCCAGAGTGGTTTCCTGCTCCTGCAGCCTAACCGGCAGGAAAACACCAATCAGCCTCAAAGGTGCTCGTGTATTTTACCTCAAAGGCCACTAAACCAACCTATACAGGTGCTCACCTCTTCTGAGTCTCAAACAGTTTCTGCATTATTTTGTTCTGTTGATAAATAACAACACAGAAATTGGCGTCATCATTCAAAAGTAAACAAGATGAGCAGAGAAGCAGATACGCACCTTCTCAGACCGTTCCTCATGCAGATCTTGCACCAAAGTCTGATTTATGGCTTCATGAAGCTCACTGAAAGACAAGTTTATCCATTTCACTTGTTTCACATGTTATAAAATGAATTGAAGTCAAATTAAACGAAGGGATCCAACCTTTTACTAGTATTGCTGTTATTCCTGGGCTCTGTGAGCTGACTCTGTTTGGTGTAAAACGTGTCTAGTAAACCCTGGATCTCCATCTGGACAACCTCCTTGTCAGCCAGCTCCGTCTGAGTTAGAAATAAAATTAAAATATAATTCTACTTTTCCAGTTTTGATGTTTAACATTTGCGCTTGCCTTCAGCCTGTGGATTTCCTCGTTCTTTGCGGCCCTCTCCGCGTTCAGCTCTGCCAGAAGAATCTCCATGCTCATCATGGAGGAGCGTCGGCTCTCCAGCTCCTGCTCCTGGCTCTCCAACAAGTCGTTCAGGTTTCTGTTGAAGCTGCCGAAACCACGAGGAGTCTTAAAGAAAAAGAAAAGATGTATAAGATTCCCCCCGATGCATTCCGGGAGCAAAAAACATTCTGATGCTGAAATAAAAGAAGGTTTGATTCATAAAAACAAAGTTTTTACCCGATCCAGGGATTTAGGTGTGACGGTACTCTCAGGGGGTTTAAAATCTCCATTTCTGATGGTTTTCTCAACAGCTTCTTGTTGTTGTTGCACCTGGAATGAAACAAGTTTAGAAAAAAGTGAATAATTGCTTCTAATGTGACACCAAATCCATTTTAAAATCTATCTTCACCTTCTGCTGTAGGCTCCTTATGATGGCCTCCTTCTTAGCCGTTTGCTCCTGAGATGTTTGGAGGAGGATGTTCTGCTCACCTAAGACCTTAGTCAGCCTGTCAACCTCTTCGGTGGCGTACGCGACCTCCTCCTGCAGCACCTCCACCTCCAGAAAAACATTCATTTTCATTACAGCAGAAATGGAGAGATGAATAGAAGTCTGTTCTCTCTTGTCTCAGGGCTAAAGAGAATGTGGTGCATCAACAAACCAAATTAACCAAAACATGTTGGATGTTTAAAGGACTTCACAAAAACGTAAAAACAAACTACCTCAATCTTGTTAGAGGTCATTTTTCTCTCTAAAGTTTCCTTCAGTTCACAGATTTCTGTCTGAATCTTTTGGTTTTGCTCCCTGGTGTTTTCTCTCTCACTGCAGGCAGCATCATATTTAGCCTGGAAGTCAACAGAATTATTATTATTATTATAAGCTTGGTGCTTTATACGGTGCATTAGAGGGCAGGTGACTTACCATCATGTCTCTGATGTCATCACTCAGGTGGATAATGGTCTCCTCCTTCTGGCTCAGCTCACTACGAAGGTCTTTGGTTTGGTTCATGAGGTCTAAAAGAACATCCTGTTGGAAAAATACAGTAGAAAGTATTTCTAAAAGGAACAGATGTAATGACGTCCTATTTGAAGATATATATATATATATATATATATATTTTTTTTTTTTACCTTATCCTGTTTAATCTTCTGTTCCAAGCTTGTTATCGTTTCACTGGCAGCGGTTAGACTCTGCTCAAGTTCGGTGAGTTTGGTTGACTTTGAAATAAAAATAAAAACAAAAACAACCAGGTTTAACGACGCATTGCAACTGAAAACCTGGCAATTCTTTCTGATCTGCATATATGTATGTATGTATGCATATGTGTGTGTGTGTGTGTGTGTGTGTGTGTGTGTGTGTGTGTGTGTTGTGTCCCGACCTGCTGATGATTTTGTGCTGTCATGTCTGAAACTTGTTTTCTGAGCTGTGCGTTCTGATCCATGGTTTCTAGAAGCTCTCTGAAGGAAAAAGGATCAATCGTGTAAGTTTTATGGTAAAAGGAGGACTTCAAAAGTGTTTTATTAATAAAACAAATCCAGTATTTAAACTGTGAAGAACTCACTTCGAAGTGCTTTCTTTGTTTTCTCTTAACTGGGAGATCAGACTGCTTGTGCGCTCTCGCTCAGCTTGCAGAGAATGATTCAAATTCTAAAAGAAAAAGAAAAATCTAAGGGCCAGAGTCAAAAAACAGGTATTTCTAGACTAGACTATATTTTACTTCCTCTACCTGTATATCTGCTTTCAGCTGTTCTATCTCCTGCTGCTTGTCACACAGCTGCTGACCGGCCTGGTCGGCATCAAACTTGGCTTCGGCTTGGAGCTGGTCGAAGGAATCCTGCAGGGTTCGGTTTTGTTCCAGAAGTTGTTCCCACTCCAGCCTAGAAAGAGCATTTAGCCGATTTTAGCACAAACCTACATCATACCCACAACAGACACGTCACACTGTTCATTTATACTTACTGGACTTTGTCCAGTTGGAGCTGAGTGCTGATCAGACTGTTGGAGAGCTGACTCGCTTCTTGCTGATGTTCACTTTGATCGTCTTTTAACTGGTTTTTCACAGACGCCAGCTCTTTGTCTGACGACTGCAGCAGCAAGCGCAGATCATGGATTTCGCTCTTCAGAACTGAATCGAGAGGAAACAGCGGTTAGGGTCAAAACAGGACATTCACTAACCAATCAGAGCCTCACCTTCTGCAGCTCGCTGTTCAGACTCAAGCTTCTCCTGCAGGACGCTCATCTTTTCTTGGAAGTTGAGCTGATCTTTGTTTCTGTTAGCTCGTTCGGCAGAAAGCAGCTGCATCAGGTACAGACCGTTAGCAGCTAGCATAAACACACAGCATCATTACATCTGAATAAACTCTACCTCCTCTTTGTGGTCACATTCTTGGGATTTCATGGCGATCTGCTCCTCGAGTTTTGCAATCTGCTGCAGCAGCTTGCTGTTCTTCAACTCCACTTCATCTAAACGTGTTTGGACACAACTCGCTTGCTCCTGAAGAGCAAAAGCTGATGTCAATAGTTGGTTTTTTGTAGTAAAGGGACAATCCGCGCTCCATTACCTGAATTTGATGCAGCTCTTCTGTCAGGGCCATCTCAGTCATGTCAGATGGGGGCTCCTCCGACCAAATGTCAGCCTCGTCATTCCCGTTCAGATGTTGTGGACTGGAGAGCGGCACAAGGCGGGAGCGCAGGTTGTAGGATTTGGTGGGCGTAGAGAGAATCTAGTGTAACAGCAAAAAACTGCATCAACGTCTAATCGCAACAAGCAACGAATGCCTCCGAGATGAAAACGAGCTCACCTTTAGAGTTTCAACGTGAATCCTGTTCAGCTCAGAGACTTCTTGATTTTTACAAGCATGCGTGGCTTCTAAAATATTTTCCAAATGCTTGTTGGACTTTTCAAGGTATCTTTTCTCGGACGCCAGTTGGGATAACTGTTTCCTAAAACACAAGATGACAAAACAAAACTGTAGCCCAGGCTAAAGCCAGCCGTCACATTCACCATTTATCACAGACTTTGACTTTAAATAAACATTTTATCGTTACTTTGAAACTTCTTTGTACTCCTCAAAAGCCTGGAGGGCAGCCGTGAAGTCGGACTGTTTCTGAAGCAGTTTTGAATTCAGCTTTTCGATCGTAGCTGTAGAATCAGCGTCAGTTCCCAGTGCAGATGACATGGTTGTGCAAGCTGTGGAGCAGCATGCGACAGTCACACGTAAATGTAAACAATATTTAACTTTGCAAGAGTTTTTTTTTCTAATGTCATGATGATAATCTTACTTCCTGTGAGTTTTTCTGACTCCAGTGCCATCTGGAAGGCCTCCTCCAGCTCAGCGGAAACTTGGGCACAAACATCTTCAGCGTTCATCACGGATTCAAGAGAACGTAGCATACGGTTCTCCTCTCTGAGGCTGTAGTTTTCTGCTGCATATCGAGTCATCTTAGGATGATGATCAACCTTATAGTGCAGAGGAGGGAAATTGATTTCAGATGTAACTTTAATCTGAGTTAAAAAAGACTTAAGAAATTAGAAATAAATCAAAGAAAATTTTTATTTTTTACCTGATCGCTCAAGATCTTGATCTCTTTTTTCAGCTGCTCTATCAAAGCCTGAGACTCTACGTCCGACAACAAGCATTGTCCTGCCTTCAGCTTTTTCTCTAGGCGGGAAATGTGTTCTTCTCGAAACCTGATGATCATCCTGCTGGAGTGGATGAACTTGTCTTTCTGCGTCCAGGCTTCTTCCAGCTGCGCCACCTTCTTCAGCAGCATCTGAGTGCAATCACAAAGCTGTTGTGTAACTTCCTATGAATGCTAATAAAAATAAATAAATTAACCCCCTTCACCTTCTTCTCATCCTCTTGCTTCCTCCACAGACGAACGGCAGACATTAACTTTGCTTTATACGAAACATCATGTTGAAGTTCAGCTGATGGACCTGATGAGAGAATTTTAAAATAATAAACTCATAGCCAAACCTCAGCTCTAACACAGATAACATTTAACAAATGTTTGGTATAGGTAAAGTAAATAGTTACCCATGCAGGGTTCAGATCCCCCTGGTGCTGCGTCTCTATCAGAGTCCACTCGGTGAAAAGACAACGCCTGCGCAAGCTGATCTTTCAGTTTCCTCACTTCAGCCTGCAACTGCTTCACATTTCCCTGTGTGTCCTCGTTAATGACAGCCTGTAAAATAACAACAAGGTAAAACAGCAACTGCCAGAATCTTAAACCAAAACATTACATAGAGGATTTAATAAAGCACACCTTGTTTTTGATCAGCTTGGCTCTCTGAGCAAACTGCAAGGTAGACAACGTTTCTCCAAAACACTTTGAACCAGGGTGGACATTAGCTATGATGTAGGTCTTAGCATTTCCTCCGAGAGAGTCCTGACGTAACAGCAAAGCCACACTTGTTCAAATTTTCTACATAGATTCCCCAAATCTGACGAAGGACAATTTCATTTTGATCACTTACCCGGAGCAGGAAGGTGAGTTTAGAATCCCTGTAGCAAATGTGGCGGTGCTTTCCATTAGACACATCCACCAGCGCCATGATCACCTGGCCCAGGCACATGAGGGAGCGATTGATGCTGCTGGCTTCCTGCAAAAGAAGTCATTCACACAGCAACTGTTATAAGCTGAAAGAAATGATTGCAAAGACATTGCAGCAAAGCTTGAGCATTCACACATAAAACTTTACCTTGAGTCTCGATCCCTCCGTGTGTGTGTCTTTCTGTCTCTCGGATCCTGCCAGATCCACAAGATTCAGCTGAGACATTCGGATGTTCACCACCTCATTGACAGATTCTTTGGACTCCAAAGTCATGCTGAACACAGCGTGAGATCTTGAGGACTCGCGGTTCATGGAGGTGGAGGCCACACGCCGATTACGCCAGCCCATAGACAGCACCTACATGGTCGCAAATGTAAGGGTTTACTTATAATTGGGATCTGACACAATAATAATCTAATTTTACAGAGAGTAAAACATGCAGTCACTATGGATCAGTGGTGTATAGTATACCTTGTAGGCTTCAGCTGCTGAGTTCACAAACTTCTCCACAGCTCCTTCAACAAACACACCTTTCTTAATGTTCTCCCTCAGGAAAAGGCTTGCCGAAGCTGTGTCCAGAAGATCATAGATTTGTTCGTTGTAAATTTCAATAAATGAACATTTGCAAAGGAAGCTCTTGGACTTGGAAGACTATCGGGAGAAAAGGAAAGAAACACAGGATTTATTAGAAAAATCAATAAAAAAAACATTGGTTTGAAATATTTTTGATGAAGAAACATCACAAATCACCTTCTCCACTTCTCTGTTGATGAGAAAAAACAAGTACTCAAAACTTCGTGGAATTACCCCCCTGAATTCATCTGTGAAGTTATCAAACTCAGACGGTCCTGCAGCGAGGGTTAAAAAAAAATCACTTAACTTTTTTTTTTTTGAGAAAACTCAACTTTAGATTTTTGAGAAAACTATAAACTCTCACCAAGCATTGTAAACGTTTTTCCAGAGCCTGTTTGTCCACTGCAAGAAAAAAAGTATAATCAATGCTCAACATGTAAAACAAAGCCATCAAATTGAATATTGTACATAAAAATGACACTTACTAAGCAAATATGGTACCATTATATCCATTCATGCAGGACTCAACAATATTCTTGGCCACACTGTTGAATACAGACTCCTGGAACACAAAAATTAAACATTTTTCCCCAAAAAGTTTACATCCTATGTATGTATTTAATGCAATGACGGTGTTTCAAACCTGAGATGTCTCCATGTCAGCAACATGATCGTAGGTGAAGGTTCGTGGTTCTGGTTTGGAGAGCAGACGGACGGTGTGTGGGGAGGTAACAGAGAGACACAGATTCTGATCTCCATCTGTGGTCAGCCCTGTTCCCTGGGTCAGAGGTCGCACTCGGACAAATACTTTAATTGAATCACTGTCGCCACTGTAACATCAACAGATTATTTTCATAAAAAAATAGGATTCAAATTTTAAGAAAATTGCTAACAGTTTATTAGTTGAATTCATTCCTGATAGTTGCTTATAAAGCTGGTGATTGAAAGTATAAATGCTTCAGAAAAAAATAAAAACATTTGCATGGGAGCATTGCATTAGCTGTTACTAGAAGACACAATTATCATCTACAGTTTAGTTTTATTGCTACTTTTTGCATATTTAGCAGGGACAAAGAGGCCTAAAGGTACCTTACCTTGCAGCAAGGAGGGTTGAATCTCCAAAGCCTGGTAACAAAATGTTCAAACGTTCGTTAAATGACTTTTTGTAACTGACACTAATGAAAAGACAACACATGAATTGATCGCGCATCCTATGGTGCTAAAACTTTAACCCAAGGCAAATATTCAGTAGCTAGCTAAAAAAATAAGTAAGGAAACAACGAATGTCGGTATCAAGTTTAACTGACAGCATATTTGTTGATTAACCGAACATTTCACTACCTTTTCCAGTAGTTTGCATCGTTGTCTACGAAGAATTAATCGTTAAAAATCTATTTATACGTTGTTCACGTCACAGAATCAGAGACGGACGGACAACATTGTTTATGTTGTTCTTTAAAATTGGCGGGCTAGTCGTCTTCCCCAGAAAACTACCCGGTGTTACGCTGAAATGTGTCCGCTGTAAAATAAAAAAATGGAACTGTGTTCCCACCTTATTTCCAATTATTCATTCCCACCAACAACATTAAAATTTTGATGTTGGAGAGGAAAAAAAATATTTACATACGCACTTCATGCAGTAATGATAAATTTCCAAGTTTTTATTATTATTATTATTATTATTATTATTATTATTATTATTATTATTATTATTATTATTATTATTATTATTATTATTATTATTATTAATCATCATCATGCCTGTACAAAATTCAAAATCATGTTTATACACAATAGTACAATGATGTCTTAGTGATCAAAACGACACACAACCATATAGGAAACGAGAAAAAGGGGGATCTGCTTACCTAGAAGTGATAAACCTAAAGGATTTTATTAGTTTAATCGTTTTTGTTAACTTCTTATTGCCCATTTTTAATTTTCTATGGAGGCCAGATAGAGTTTAAGATCAGTTTCTTTAAAATTATCTGGAGAAATTTCCAAGTAACCAAATGTGTAATAGTATGTTTTCACTGCCCAGTTGGACATTTTTCTTTGCTACAAAACAATCGATATGTTTTCCTTTGGCAATTTTTTAAAATGCAATCACTTAAAAGAAGATTGTGCAAAAAATAATAATAAATTCAGCTCACTGGAAGCTGAATTTTAGCATCTGGCCCATGCTGGAACTGGTCTAGGTAAAAAAAATAACTACAACATCCACACTCTTCAAACCTGTACTGGATTATTCTACACTAATAGTGTAAAGGATTTTATCAATATGTTTATCAATAACCCGTTTCCTGTAGTCGAAGAGAAAAAGGAGACAATGAACAGACAAGTCAAACAGTTGTAACTGTGGCACAATGCACAAGGCAAAATGGCCCGAACATCTGGTCACAGTTTATTTATACCAAGAGATAAGAAAGGAATGTAAGTGAGAGAGAGAGAGAGAGAGAGAGAGAGAGGTGTGTGTGTGTGTGTGTGTGTGTGTGTGTGTGTGTGTGTGTGTGTGTGTGTGTGTGTGTGGCTTGTGTGGGTGTGTCTGAATAAGTGGGCATGCAAAGAGGCAGAGAGCAATACATATTACATTCAGTTGATTGAATCAATGGTCAAGAATTAATAAACATACAAATTTCCACAACACATAGTTTGTGATTTGTGAAACCTTTTTCTGAATTGTGATACGTCCAACCAACTTTTTTTGTGATGCAGCACAGTTACAGAACATCCACAACTTAACTCAGATTTGTTTTAAGTTTGCATGTGGGTAAGGTGTCTTCACAATAAAATTGTCTTAATTAAAAACAAGAACAAATATCCACCCTCAAACTTGTGTTGAATCATGTTCCAGATAACTTCAGAGAATTGAACATCTCCCCAGTTCTGAGTTTCATGAGAAGCAACAAATAAATTCAGTTGTCACAAACCTTAACATTCCAAAAGACATACAAAACAACTTTTTGTTGCAGTTATCTTTCAGTCACTCAAATTTTCTTACCTCTCTCCTCCATCTCACCATGCTCTATGTTTTCCAATGCCTCGCTTGGGTCAATGCATTGACCTTTTCTTGTGCTTTAATTGATGCCTGTGTTACATAAAACTGTTAATTAGAAAAAACTTCTCCCAGATTTAATGTGCTTTTAAATACCATGTATTCACATAATTCAAGTGTAATTTCCAATGAAATTTTTTTATTTCAGACTCTAGTTTTTGAGCTAGTCCAGTTCCAGTGTGGACCAGATGCTAAAAAGTTTTCACAAATCACAAACTATATTTTATGCAGTCTGCTGGTAGTGTATAATAATAATAATAATAATAATAATAATCCAGTACAGGTTTGAAGAGTGTGGGTGTTGTAGTTTTTGAGCAGATGGTCAGAGTAGAGAAAAACTAGGTGTAATTGCCCTTTAGCCATGTCACGAATAGCATCTAACTTCAGCCTTGTCACAAGGAGCAGATGCTGGAATAAAGTTGAACAAGGCAACAATTACTCATCATTTATGGAATAAAAAAAGTCAGGCTGCTTTTTAAAGCTAGTTATTTTCTTCATTTCAACTTTGTTCATAATTTGATAGGTTATAATGGACATGTTTCTATTTCGCTTGTAAGCAAAAACAAAAATGAAAATTATTTATTTTCTACTGTGAAGATAAATAAAAAAAATACTTGCAGGTGTGTTTGTTTGTTAAATTAATATTTTTGTACAAAAGTGTCATGGAATATAGTAAGACGAACATTTTGATGACTTCATTAAAAGAAGAGAAATACTTTTTTAAAAGCCATATTATTTGACTAAAATGTTATAAATGTAAATGCCTAAACGCTCTCTTTTGGCTGAGATGACAGTTGCGTCATATCCGCTGTAACTTCTCATTGGCTGTTTAACGCGGAAGCGCCGTTTGTTTAAATTCGACTGTTAAATTCCAAACGGCTGTCTCACAGACGCTGGCGAGGGCTTTTCAAAAGAATTTCTGCTTTGCTCGGTTCAGTGGAAAACTTTAGCGAGAAACGGTGCAATTTCAGACAAGAATAAGTGAGTTGCAGGTAAGTAGTCCCACAGACACACGGGTAGTGCGAATGTTCTCTTTTTGGATCTTTTCCGTGTTTAAAAGTGAAGTTGAGCTTTTGTTTTCCGTCTCTGACCGTTAGCTTACCGATTGCTAACTATGCTAAACACTGGGCTCTTTCCCCTAAATTTAGCAAATAAATAATATTTATATGGCACATTTCAAGATTAGAATTACGACGTGCTTTACAATTAAACAAACAAAATAACAATGTAGGCTATAAAAACGAAGTTTATTAAATAATGGTCACGATTGGGTGCCGATTTTTGATTTAGCGCTGTAGGTAACCGTTCATAAAATAGTCTACTGGTTAACTTTTACACCAAGTAAGAACTTTATGATTAAATTGTTCTCTCTGTATAGAAATGATTTTTCTTCTACTTCTTCTGTTGAGCCACAACGCAGTTTGTCATCTCATATTCGTTGTGTGTGTGTGTGTGTGAGAGAGAGAGAATCATACTGGTGGTTTATATGGTATAATTGGGGAAAAGTCTGGAGGAAAACAAATTTTGAGTTTATTCCTAACTTTCCTCATGGATTGAAAATTTGACAAAATTTGCCCAGGATATGAAAAGTAGATTAAACACCTTTTTGAATTTCCATAAACCTATGTGTTTTCTACAGAGACTGTAGGAGAGTTTTTTTTCTGATTAACATTTTTGACTACAGATTAATGTGATCATCAGTGCCATCTTGTGGTCTTGTTGTGCCACTGCTTTGTTTTCAGCTGCAGTTGATTAGTTTTCAACTAAAAGTTGCCCTGATTGGGGCAAAATCTAAATATTAGACAACTTTCTGACAAAATATTTAGTTATATTAACCAAAAAAATGAAAATATGTACCACAGATTTACTGACCTCAGTCCACAAGTCAGTGGAGTGCAGTCACATGTGCCTCGATTCCTGAACAAATTATGTATTTTTTTTTCCCTAAGGTCACATGAATTGCTGAACTGAGTAGAAGTCTTATCAACCGAGGACAGCTTTCAGCATGGCCCCTTCCCACCAGAGTGTAACTAATCTGTCCCTGCCCTGTAATTTTAGTTAGTTTCTCCTCTTTTACAGAATGAGTTCTGTCGACATAAATGATGAGAATTGTGGGGTCATCCCAGCAGGAAAGCACAACGATTCTAGTCTAGATGTATTTGCCCTGGAACAGCCAACCGGGAGGCAATCTATCCTGCGTCAGACGGAGAACCTTCCCAACAGGACTGTGCCAAAAGGGGCAAAGGTGCAAAACCTTTTAGTTCTGACAGATTCAGTCATTTATGTAACTTGATCTGTATTTACTAATTACAATGTTATGTTTAGGTTTGTTTTCAGACACCAAGAAGAGACCCGTTGACTAAAAGAATCCTGTCTCCCAGGAAATCTGTCAACATGTTAAGTGTGGATGAGAATAATAAAGCAACAGTGTCCTTGGATTTGGATAAGCCAGAGTAAATAAGTCATATACTTCCTACATGTTTTTAAGTTTCAATTGCTTGTGCTTTGAAATAACACCAGTTTTTTTTCAGTACTTTAACACAGGAGCAGATTGAGCCACCCCGTCAAGGTAACTCATCCCATATTATTTTTTTACAGCTTGATGTAAACAATCCAACTCAAACTCTTTTAACCCTTTTCACAGAGATGTCATCCTATCCCGACGACAACATGCCGATACAAAGCAAAGGCGGCTACCAGTTGGATTTTGACAATCTTGATGCCATCAATCCATTTCAGAGTTCTAACAAGATGGCCGTGACCCCTGGGAGGCCCGCTGTTGAGACTCTTACAGATGACCCCAAGCCTCAGCAGCACATGTCACCAGAGAATATTCAAAATAAGCCAACTGACATGACACCCGCTCTAGACGACACGCTTCCATTCACGCCATCTGTGGAAAATTCTTATGCAGATGTTTCCACCAACATGAGCTCCACAGACAGCAGTGTGGTCACGGTGACCGTGAAGGTCCCAGTAGAGGAAGGTCCATGCACAGACACGCCTGATGAAAAACAGCCTGCTAGTTTGTCCGATCAAGAGAAGACATCTGGCAGTTTTGTGGAAGATTCTCCACTTCCAGTAAAAGGAGCTTACAACATGGATTTTGACAACCTTGATGAAATTAATCCATTCCAGACTGGAGGCTCTAAAATTCCAAATTCACCTGATTTAGAGAGAAAAGTACCAAACAGTAATCCACCTACAGAAGAAAAGATATCTATGGGCGTGTTTGAAGTTCCTATGGTAGCCCAAGAGTCACCTGCCCAGGATGTGAAGTCCATTTCTACGGTGAACCCAACACCCGCTGATGCAGCCAAGCCTCCAGCAGCTGAGTCCGAGCCTGCGGACCCTCCAGTCAATGAGCACTCCGTCAAACTTGAGTTCTCTTTCGGAGACTGCAGCGAAGTCAAACGAAAGCCACCACCCAAAAGGTTCGGCAAAAGACCTTCTGTTGTAAAACCTAAAGACGAAAAGTCGACTTCTGATGTTAAAGCATCAGCAGAAGCTCCCATGAAGCCTGTGAGTGATGTCACTGATGATCCAGTTCCTAAAGGTTCCTACTCTCTGGACTTGGATGACCCGTACTTCAATCCTTTTGGCGCTAAAGCAAGAATCACGAATTCTCCAAAGGGCAGTGGCCAACCCGCAGTTGTGCTCAAGGAAGCAGACCTTCCCGAGCAAACTGACAAAAAGGAAGATGGGTCTTCCCAGAGGTGAGTAAAACTGAGTTTCTGTCTTTATTTTTCTTCACATTCCAGCATCAAAGTTTTGATCGTAAATGTTTTTGCTCCTTGCAGCTCTGGTGAGAGCTTACCAACAGCTGAGCCCAACCATGAAGATGTAAGCTATTATTCACAGGGTATCTGCGGGTCCTTAAAGTCTTAAATTTGCTTTTCAAAATTTAAGGCCTTAAAAATCCTTAAAAATGACAAATAATCCTTTAATACAGTTTCCAAAGGTCTTAAATTACCAAAGGCCCAATAAACAAGATTCTTTTATTTCGATAAAAATTTCGTGAATTTCTAGTTAGTGTTCAGCATTGTTGTGTATAATGTTCGCGAAGCGGAACCATACACATTCAGTTGGTTGTGAAAGGGAGCTAGTTTTAGATGGGCACATTAGCTGGTTAAGCTAGTGGGAGCTTGCGCCATGGGGACGTTTAATGGTAACTGGATGGCTAATCCCACGTTCGCGATGTGGTTGGCATCGGTTCCAGGCAATAGCTGGAAATTATAGCTTAAATTTAATTCTAAAAATAGCTTAAATTTGGTCAAAGTGGCCTTAAAAAAAGGTCTTAAAAAGTCTTAAATTTGGCTCCCTTAAACCTGCAGACACCCTGTATTCAGTTTAAGTTCCTATTTAGCTCGTGTTTTTCTCACACACAAAAATATCACCCTCCTAACCGTCAGATCGCTGATCACAAGGCTACCTCCGCTCATGACCAGGAAATTCCACTTGAGAGTGACGACCCCGTGCAGAACGCTCCTGAGCCGCCTCAGCCCGATCAGCAGCTACAGATGGACACCGAGTTCAGTGAGGAGTTTGTTCCTGGAACTATGTGTGAGTAAACCTGGAATTCACATCACTTTATTAGTTTGATCTGTGCTTGATTAGTTCGGTCTGATTTACATTACCAGTCGTGGCCGGTGGCTTTGACGGGCAGATCGACTACCTTGAGCAGTTTGGGTCCAGCAGTGTAAGTGCTAACGACGCGTACGGTAACCGGATATTTTGATAGTTAGTTCATGACCTAAAGGTATTTAAATGTTTTCTTTTCAATCTACAGTTTAAGGAGTCTGCCCTTCGAAAGCAATCTTTGTACCTAAAATTTGATCCCCTCCTGAGGGAGAGCCCCAAAAAGTCTGCAGGCCCGTCCGCTCAGACGCACGTCGCTGTTCCCGCGGCCTTGGCCTCACAGTAATAACACACTTCTGTTTTCATTCACTCTGACTGCTGCTGTCCCTGAATGCTTCAGCAGATCCTTTTTGTTTGAAATATTAAAAAAAACATCACTTAAGGTTTTGTTTTCTTCAGGCTTCAGATTCCTCAGGTTACAGAGAAAGAAACAACTAAAGCTCCAATAAAGGACAGCCTCAAGCTGTTTGAGGACGCAACAGCTCCAGTGAGTCTCTATTCCCGATCAGGATTCGCTGTAACTCCTGGCGGGTTGTTTGACCATGACCATCTGTGTTTCTAGGCTCCGATCTTTGGAAGCATCATCCCTCCTTTCCCTCAGCCTGGGAACTCCGAAGACGTTATTATTGAAATGCTAAAATACAGTCAGAAGGACATGGATGCCGCTATCGCCAAAGTGCAGGCAGAGGTGCGTTCTTCACAGTTTGATCTTCTTGTCCACTAGTTTAAGTAGAGCTTCATTTTGGGACAGAATTGTTTAAAACATTTCTAAAGCTAGGTGGTTGGTCCTCATTCACCACTCACTTGTGCATCTTCTCAAACAGGGAAGAGAGAAAGAGGAACAGTGGAGTTGTAAATGTAAAAAGCTGCAGGATGACGGTCAGGAAATGAGGCGAGTGGATTAGATTTTAATTTTCTGTTTTTGTTTTAGATGATATTCATTGTTTGTTTTTTCACCCACTCAGGAAAATACTAGCTGAATATGAGCTTGTGATTGCAAAAATGATGGGTGAGTTAACGCCACCTGCTCTAAACATCCAGATTTATGACTCAGCGGTGGTTGGAAGTACTCGTTTTTGTTTCTTTTGGCATAAAATAGCCGATCAAGAGAAGGAGAAAGAGCTGGCCGAGGCAAAGCTGAAGGAGACGTTGCTGGAGAAGGAGCAGGTGTCAAACGATCTGAACTCCATGGAGAAATACTGTGCTGAGCTTTTTAAAAGACTGGAGAAATACAAGGATGTTGTGGAGGGGTACAAAAAGGTCAGTTTAGTGGAGGACAAAACGCTCCTGATGGACTTCTCAATATCTAAAGTATTTTAATGATTTCAGAAAAGCTAAAGGGATTAAAATGTCTTTTAACCAGAATGAAGAGACTCTAAAAGCCTGTGCCCAGGACTACTTGGCAAGAATCAACAAGGAAGAGCAGCGATACCAGGCCCTGAAAGCTCACGCTGAGGAGAAAATTACCAAGTAGGACAAGAAAAACTGTAAATTAATTTAGTTTTTACTCATGTGAAGGCTTTGTACTCGAGGCGAATAATTGTATTTCTCACCTCCAGGGCGAACACAGAAATAGCAGAGGTACGGTTTAATTACAAAGCTGAGCTGTCGGTGCTTCAAGCTAAGCTGCGCCGGGAACAACTGAAGCTTCAGTCTGTGGAGAGGAGCCTGGAGCAGAAGGTGAGTGGACATTTTTAAATAAGTCATCAAATGTGCTACTGTGTGCAGGTATTTATTTTTTTCTTGTGTTTTAGGAAAAAGAGGCTGAAGAGCTCACCAAACTGTGTGATGAGCTGATATCGAAAGTCCAGAGGGGCTGATTTTATTGCTTGTGTCCAGATCATCTTTTTGTGTAATGTTTGTCATTGTTTCTTTAACACTGTAAAAAAAAATAAAGATAGTTTTAAAAGTTTTTGCTTTATTTTCATGTCATCAACCACTAGGGGGCAGTGTTTGGTTTTATGGGGATTGATCTGTGTTGAGATGGGATTAATACCGCTGTGATTCTTTAACATGTGTTTCTGTGTTGCTTATTCGATATTCAGACACGACAGGCTTCTGTCTGGAGCCGGAGCTCTTCTTCGTGCTTACAGTGAAACGAGCTCATCTGACACAAAGCCCCTCTTCTTTTCTGAGCAATCACAGGGTCCTGTCACATCGCTCCCAGAGTGGGACAATGTGCTTCCTAAATGGTGAAAGGAAATCCTGCCTAGATTGGAGCTGAATGAAACGACGGTAGAGAGGGATTGGGGGGGACGATTCTCTTAACTGGGGAAAAGATGCTGGTCATTTGGTGTAGACTGGCTGGGGACATCAGTCATCTAAAAAGCAACAGTGAGACTGTTCTTGTGTCTGTTCGGTATCTATTCAGGCTTTTGTCCCGGCCACTTGTGTCCCTCTGCTGGTTGCCCTCTGTGTCACCCTCAGACACTCCAACCTGCTCGGAGAGAAGAAAGCGCTCCTGTGTGGAGGTGGTGGGGGGTGTAGGCCTTTTGTTTCAGGATGGCTCACCTCTCGAATCATCTTCTGTCTGCACTCAGAAACACATGAGCCAAACACAATGTCCAACTGTTGATCCTATCAATCTTATTTCAGGTCATTTAATCAAACTTCTTTTTAAACAAAATACAAGATTGTCAAATTACATAACGAAACATGAAGTAAATGCAAACAAACTGGTGGACAAAAGAAAAATTACAGAAATTTTAAATGCCTGAAAAATAAACCTTTTGATACTTTTTTTATGAAAATAAATTAAATATTCTGACTACAACTTCATTAATGGTCAAAAAGACTGCTTTCTGCTGGTTTGCCTCGAGACGGTAAAAACTAGTGATGAGAACTGATCTGAAGAAGAAAAAAAAACAATCCTTCCATCCCTTGCAGTCTTTGGCAAGGTTTGCACGCCATGAACAAGTTACAAGTCTATTTTATATCACCTGTAAAAAGGAACATACGTGTGGGATGGAAAAATAACATAGTGGTCAGCATTACCAGAAAAATGCTTTAAACATGAGGAAAACCTGAGTAGGAGCATAAAAACAGCCCTTTGATCGACCTCTAGTACCGTTTTTTATTTATTTGATCTCGTCCTCTCCGCTCTGATCCGTTTGAACTCACATCCTGAACGAATAAACCGTAACAAGTGCATGAAAAGGATGAATGGGTTTTAGTGGTGTGAACTTTCAACAAGTTTTCTTGTTTTTAAAAAAAAAAGCACCAAACATGGAAGTTTTTATGAAAAAAGACACTGGCCACTGTCCGTTGCACGCACACACACACACACACACACATTTTCCCCGCAACAGTTTCTGGAGATCGGTTCCACATGAACGTCCCTCAGAATCAACGTCCATCCGAGACGCTAACACTGAAAATGAATGTGTTGATGCTGGTGTACTTTCCCATCCACGTGTGAGTGTGTGTGTGTGTGTATGTCCGTGTAGATTTTGGGGTATATTTTAGGCGGGGCTGATGGTCCTCCCTTGCTAAGGAGGAGCTGCTGCTGGGCCAGGTACTCCTCATAGTTCATGGAGCTCATGCAGTCTTTCTCCGGGCTGGAGGAGCCGGTCGACGCCGCAGCGAGGGCCCTGTCCCGCTCTCGGAGCCGGTGGGAGCTTTGTGCAGCCGGGGCGCTGGGAGGTGGGCAATGCTTTCTGTTCTGGCAGAACCACAGCAGCACGGTGGCGAAGATGAAGACGATTCCAGCGGGAACGCCGATGATGACCGGCCAGGGCAGGGAGCTGGAGGTCGCTGGGAACATGGAGGTGATGGGGGGCTTTGTGTCTGCAACAGAAGGGAACAAATAAACCCAGATTCCAATAAAACCCAAACATTTTGTTACCTCTAAGCAAACAGGATGTTTTTCTGAACAGAATGAGAAACCGTTACTTTATGTAGAAACGTGCATGTGGGAGAAAACTCCCACGGCTCCCACATCATGGTAGCTGGCGGTCTGAAGGTATTTTTTGACTAGTTTTTATTTATATAGAGAATTAAACAAGAGTAGCCACATTTAAAACTAATGCTAAACAGATGTCAGCAAAACATTTAGAGGTTTTTATTACGCTGGTGCTCCAGGTCCAGAAGACAAACACACAACAACACATTACGCTGGGTGAGTTCTGCAAACGTTCTGATGATGCTATCGGGTTAGACGTACAAAACAGACTCCAAACCAAAATAAAAATTCCCGATTCTCACCTGGAAGCACAGTCAGGAACGCACTGCGGAAGCTGTAGCCCATGGTGTTGGCGCCCAAGCAGATGTACATGCCAGCGTCCTCCTCCTTGGCGCGGGTAATGAGCAGCTTGTTGAGGTAGGAGCCATCGGGCCTGGACCACACCTCCCCCGTGGGCAGCACCACGAACCGGTGGTCCCCCACCTCGATGGTGGAGTTGTAGCGGCTCTCCTCGTAGGGCTCCACACGTTTGAGCCACTGAATGACGGGTTTGACGTCGCTTCGCACCTTGCACTGGAAGGACGTGGTGCCCCCGTAGCCCACCGTCGTGTTGAGCGGGTGTGTTCCTGTCAGAACCGGTTTGGAGTTTGTCCTCTCTGCAGAGACATAAAACACACATCAAGGGTCCTCTTTGGGAAACAGAAAGTTGGGTTGTTATCCATCCTGGCCCAAGGCTAACAGGAATACCACATGTAACACAAGAAGTATGTGTGATTAGTTTCCTCTCTTTGGTCGCTCCTGGTTGTACAGCACGCTTTCCTCATGGGAAGGAGGTGGTGGGGGCCTGGCAGACAGCTGGGCCTTAATCAGCTCCAGATTGGGTGAATGGTCTCTGAGCTAAACGGCACAAGCCCTCACTTTCAGGCCTGCTTCCTCAACGTGCTTCTCGTGTACATGTTTACATTCATCCACCATCCCGACTGGCTGATCATAATCAGACCAGAGCTGCTAAAGGTGATCTCTCTCTCTTTTCTGCAGCTATGTGCAAAACGATACTCACGAATGACTTCGACTTTGTAAGTGGCGTTGATCTCCCCCGCTCGATTAGACACCCTGCAGGTGTATCTGCCGCTGTGGTCGGGCATCACGTTCTTCAGACTCAGAGTCCACCGTTTCTTACGACCTTCGCCGACTTCCTGCTCCGTCAGAGGCCGGTCGTCCTTCAGCCACGCGATGTCCGGTCGAGGGTTTCCGTTGGCGGAGCATTTTAGACGAACCGTGCTGCCCACGGGACAAGCGATCACCCTCTTCCTCATCTTTTCAGGTTGAGAGAAGCGAGGGCGCACTTTGGGTAAAAAGTATGCATGGAAACATCCGCATATTAGTATCAGCGGACAATCGGGCGATTTACAAAGTGTTTACAAACGTAAGCACGGCTCTTACCAAGTTTATCACTGTCCGGCTCAGATTCTGGTCCGTTAACTCTTCCGGGTTGACCAGAGCTTGAGTCATCTGTTAACACAAAAGAGCAAAGGTCAGCTAGCACGTAGCCAAATGAAAGAGAAAAGCGTTCATTGGTGTAAATAAGGAAGAACAACGTTTCTGTTCATCGCCCGATCCCAAACCAGTCCTGAGTCTGTCTGTAGGTTCTGCTGCAAACGCTGCATGTCCAGGTCGTGCTCTCCATCATTTAGATGTAATACGATCAGTTTCTTTTTTCTGAGCCCAGCTCCAGGAGACAGCTGTGGAGTTTATGTCACCGGCTGACATCATGCAGCCCAGCTAACGCTGGGCTTAGAGAAATTATAATGAGGGAAACCTAATCGAAGTTTTGTGATGCGCAACGACTTTTCGAGTTAAGCGGTGATGAATTAACAGAGCGGATCGGATTCCTTATAGTGATAGCTGCCAATCTGCACAGAGACACCGAGCTGGTGATTACAGAGCTTTATGCGAGACCTGGGATTTTGTTGTCAGCATTTCAAACTAAAATTTGTACAATTTGAAGAAGGGGGGGACCAGAAAATGTGTGCAGTTTCAAACAAACAATGATCTAATTATGAGAAGAGTTGGAAGAGAATGAAATATTTGCACCTCTGTTTAAGCACAACCTTTTACAACAACCAGGCAGCTTTTTGTTTCCGTGACTCACGTTGATTCCTGGCTTTAAAGCAGCCTCAGGATGGAGTTTTCTAGATGCTGCTTGGCACACTCCATTCCCTCTCACGGTTTGATTGGGCCAGGTAAAGAGGCCAGATGTGACTCCTAACCCCCCTTGTTCTGCCTCCCTCCGAGAACCCCTCAAACCGTCAAGGCTCTCTTGGGTTCTCTGGGTACAAACCCTCCTTTGTTTGTCCCCTGCAGCACCGAGTCCAGCCATGATGTCATGGCTAATTAAGGGAGTTAACTGGCCAACAATAATAATCCATTCCTTAAAAAAAAAAAAAAACAGCCTTCACTGGAAGAAATATTTCTCTGTTGCTCACTGGGGCTCTCCAAATTCCTGCCGGTTCCTGAACCTCCCAATCCAAACAGATTGTGGTCCCGCACTGCCGGGGTTTTCGCTCCAACCTTTTTTTTCCCCCCTCTTTGAATTTATTTCTTCTCTACTTTTTGGCAATTCTACGGAACAAAAGCACCTTTTATGCATCTGAGACGTTAAAGCTATTCCTTACCACTATTGTCTTGGCTCTGAAAACTTCAGAAGAGCCAGAGCATCTTAAAGCTGCCACATAATGGTTGTTTTTAAAGGAACTAACCAGTAAATGAGATGTGTTTAAGAGTCCTGCATTTGAAATATGAGCTAATATTGTAAATACAGATGAAATTAATGTTGTATGTCTGAAAATATAGTTTTTTTAAAGGTAATGGGCTTTTCCCTTACAGTGTTAGCGGTCTGACACTGTCTCCTCCCATTTCATTCACAAATCCAGCCACAGGAAACAGGTCACTATGCACATGCTTTCTGCTGGCCTCCCCGTGCCAGCTGAATCACAGGAAAAGGCCCGAGGATTTGGGGTCGCAATGAGCTCCAGATGTTGTTGGGGACATTGCAATGTCCAAGGGGAAAGTTGTGCACAGTATCATCTCCAAGCCACTACCACATGCGGTCAGCCAGACACGGGGCAGTTTATCCACCAGTTGGCCTGACGATGTCCCCAGAGACAAATAAAAGAATGAATAAAATGCGCTACGAGAGCCAGGGTTCTCATGCAGACTAAAGAGCTCTGCCCGGCCCGTGGTAGCAGAGGAACGTGTTGTCGGTGCAGATGTAAACCCGGGCGCGTAAAAGTTAACGTGAAAAACTTATAATGCAAATATGAAAGCTGCTGGAGCTCGTGCATGCATGCAGGAGGAAGTTGCAGTCCTGCAGGAGGAGAGGAGGGTGAGGGGGTGATCGGGCCAGTTGTCAGGACACCACCCCAAACAGGGCCCAAACAGCCAGCTGGAGGGATTGAAGAGGCGCCATGTTGCACTGACGGACCAGATTCTTCAGATAGCTCTGGGGAGGACAGGCTGTCTGCTGGCAGACAGGAAGAGGGAAGCCTCTTCAGCCATGGTGGACCCCCCAAATCAACCTGTTCTGCTTCAACATCAAGGCCGACTGTGTTTTATTCCTCCTTCAGATCCAGTAAAAATAACAAGCCAACATGATGGATGCTACAGATTTAACTGTGCTGGAACCCTGCTACCCCTCATTTAAACAATTTCACATAAATAAACCCGTTTTCTGATCCTTTCCAGCAGCATTCTAGCAGCCAGGCGAAGGCAAGCAGCTAAATTAATTATCTGATGCAACGCTAATGGAAAGGTTTGCTCATGATCATTTCAATCCTGGCTCCCTCGTCTGGATGAAAAGCACCCCTGTTGGAACAATTACCTATAAAACAAGCGCCGTGGTGATAGTCTGCCAGCACCTTTGGGATGCTGCAGCCAAAGAGAGACGAAACACAGAAGCGCGTGCTCTTGTGAAAGGCTGAACGATCACTGAGTTTTTCTCAACACAAGATTAAGAGTCAGGTCGGGACGAAACTCGAAAAAGGGCAAATAAATCTGATAAAAATCGCAAGAAACTTTCCTTCTCAGACTCATGAATAAATATTCGATGGTGTTCCTTCCAAACACAATCACAGGGCAGGAGCAGAGCCACGCATGCAGCTGAGTAAAACTGATCTCACCATCTTCGTCTCAGCAGTTTCATCTGTTTTTGTTCTACGCTCTCACCGAGCCGCCACTGCAACTGAAATCAAAGCCCCCATCAGAGCTCACGCAGCTTGTTGCGCTTCTTCTTTCTTCGACTTGCAAAAATAAGCAAGAAGAGATGCAAATAAATACTTAAAGAAAATGCTTCAGATCTCATCTAAAAGCCTAAGCATTCAGCATTTTTTTATAATCGGTTGTCAAATTCAGCTAGGAAGGTTTTCTATTTTGAAAATGCTCGGATCGCCCTGTAAGTGCAACGCAGACACATTTAGAGCCACGTCTGATTTTGATACCACACAACACAACCCTGCGTTACAGAAGGCTCCACGCCGAGATCTTCAACCTTTAATTTGAACACAATCAGCCGACACCCTGCCTTTGAACGTCGTAAAGAAGGAAACTCAAAAATAAACCTCGGTTTGCCCATTCATAAACGTGCAACAAGTGCTTTTTTTCCCCCGTGCTTTCCGCCTCCGCCTGATTATGGCTCTTCTTTTGAGGCATAGCTGTCACACGATCGTGCCACGGCCCCTCCTGCGAGATGCAGCACAGACTCTGGCCCAAATTAGGCATCTTAGAGTAATTAGACTAAACACAGCCTTCGCGCTCGGCTCCGCTCATTCATCATGTCAAGCCCCAGCGCAGAGGAAATGCACTGTACGCACAAAGGAATTACACATTTGGTCAGGCTGCTCTTAATCCTGCAGGGTCTGTGGTAAAACCGGCGCTTTTACACTGAATGTGTTTCTGCTTCAGCGCTGCAGACCTTCTGCCTCCGCTGAGTGTAGCCTCGGGAGAAGGAAGAGCTGGAGATCCAACTGAGTCACAGAGGATGAAGTAGAATGAAACAATATCCCGGGACGTTGTTGACTTTGGGCGGAGAGAGGCCGGGGATGTAGCAAACACTAAAGATGAGAGGATCAGCCGCTAAACCTCCACAAATCTGGGTGATGCTGTCTCTTACGAGAGGTGCGGTGAGACTTTCGGTTTGCAAAGTGCTACATCCTCACTGATGAACGGCTGACTGCAACAAAACGGGATTAAACCATCCTGCTAAACTCAATCTGCACTCACCAATAACAATGAGAGTGTAGTTGACGTTCACACTTCCAAATCCATTAGTTGCTTGGCAGTTGTAGGTCCCCGTGTCGTCCGCCTCCACGTCTTTGATTTTCAGGGCCATGCGGAGGACACGGAAGCGGATCCAGCCGTTGTGGACGGTGCGTCCATCTTTGGTCCACCTGGTGAGCGGTGGGGGGTCTCCTTCCACCGGGCACGGCAGCTTGATGGCACTTCCTAACCGGGCCGTCTGTCTGTGAGAGATTTTCTCAGAAACCCGCGGAGGTCCTGATGACAAAAAACAAACAGGTGATACATTTGTAATGATGCTGATCAATTAATGGCAGACTGCTTTTAATGTTGAAAATGATAAAAAAGCAGCAAATATTCAGAGTTTTGTTCCTGCCATGACAGAAAGGATAGTATGACATTACCAAGGCGAGGTGTTTTCTTTTCTTAAAGCTTTAACGCTTTAAATACCAATATTTGATACATTTGTTGTTCTCTTTCTAAATTTTATTGCTGTCCTTTTGTATTCTCTCTTATTTTGAAAGGACAAATCATCCAGATCATATTGAAGCAATAAAAAAAAATCTGCAAAGTGTCTAAGGTAAAAGGTTTTTATGTTTCTGCAGGCTACCTGAGACACGAAAGGTATTCTTTTATTTTTCCGCTTCCGGTCGGTAACAAGATGGCGCCTGTGCTTGGCTTAGCCGCAGTCACCGGCCACGTTTTCAAACTTTTCTCCAATAACCTCCTCTTTTCCACCTTGCTTCTGTCTGCGATCCTCTTCAGTAGTGTCCCTGCTACCATCTCTAATGATCGCCAAACTCTTTTGTCCTTTCATTCGTTCACGATCGCCCAAGATGCACCAAGGACGTACCTCCCTGTTTGTTTATCGGAGTGGCGCACTGGCCCGGAGCCAAACGACGATTCCAACCAGGACGCCTCCAGCGATGTTTGTCCGGTCCCGGCAAAACGTCGGAGGAAAAGAGGTAAATGAGCAGGAATCCAGGTGAGAATAAGACTTCTCTTAAAGCGTGGTTTATCTAGTAAACATCGGCGTGATCTTCTAGCTTCTTGTCCTTTGTTTGGCGACTTGAGCGCCACTTCCGCATTCCTGCCAGACCGTTTCTCTGTCCAAGTTTTTTAAGGTCGGTTTATCCTCATTTCTCAGTGGTTTCTCCTCCTGTTCCCTCCATAAGTGGTTTTTATAAACACCGTGGATCTAACCCTCTAATTTATGTCCACTAACTCCAGCAGTTTCTGATTCCTCCACCTCACTCAGCATGGCTCTATTAAATACCCGCTCTGTTAATAAGTCCTTCCTGCTCAATGATCTAATTCTCTCTAAAAACCTGGATTTTCTGTTTCTGACTGAAGTTGGATCACAGCATTGTCTCTCCTGCCTCTCCTACAGCCTCCATCCACTCTGTTGCAGACTGTGAGAACTTTCGGTCTTTCTTTGTGGACAAAGTATATAAGGTTAGATCTAGCATCTCTCCTTCAGCCTTATCGCTGCCTCTCCCAACTCCAACCAGGCCCGTCATCCTAGATAGCTTTGCTCCTGTTTGCCTGAGTTAACCAAACTAGTTAACTCTATGAAGACCTCTGCATGCCCCCTCAACATCTTACCCTCATCTTTGTTTAAAAGTGCTTTTCAGTCCATCGGTCCCAGCGTGCTCTCTATAATTAATGCTTCTCTGGTTTCTGGTCAGGTCCCTGCTTACTTTAAGAATGCTGTAATCCACCCGTCTTGACGCCTCTCTCCATAGCAGCTTCAGACCCATCTCTAAACTTCCGTTCATCTCCAAGATCTTGGAAAAGGTTGTGGCTAAACAACTCACAGCTGCTCTTGACGAACATAACATCTATGATAGCTTCCAGTCAGGTTTTCGTAGTGCTCATTCTACTGAAACAGCTCTTCTTAGGGTCTCCAATGTCCTTCTGACTCACAGTGATGCAGGGGACTGTTCTGTTCTGGTCCTGCTGGACCTGACTGCAGCCTTTGACACTGTTGACCATCACCTGAGACTGGAGAGGCTGAGAGACTGGGTAGGCCTATCAGGATCTGCTCTGGAGTGGTTCTCCTCCTATCTTTCTGAGCGTTCCTTTTCTGTGGCCGTCTCCAAGTTTAGGTCCTCCACCACCTCCCTTACCTATGGTGTCCCACAAGGTTCTGTGCTGGGGCCTCTGCTCTTCCTCCTCTATCTGCTTCCTCTTCAGCACATCCTGAGCTCCTTCAAAGGAATCTCCTACTAGGCTTGGGCGGTATTAAGGTATTACCGTATACACGCGGTATTACAAAATAGCGACGGTGTCAGTTCCAATACCGTCATGAAAAACAGCTGTGCGACTGACCAGTTCCTCTATCCTCCCCATACTCCAGCTCTGCAGGGAGAGCGTGTTGGCTGTGTCAGAAAACTACCTCCAGCTTACAAAGTCAATAAAAACCACAATTCTAAAAAAGCTGGAGGCCAAGTATGAATCTGATTCAGTGCGCAAATTAATGCGAAAATGCCCTTTCCTCGACCCTCGTTACCGTGGCAGACATGAGCTTGATGACAGCGCACTGGCTGAAATCAAAGCTGAATTACAGGCTGAGATCGTGAGCTTAGAGGGGCAAACAGCACCAGAAGCATGACGAACCATAGAGGAACGATCACAACCTGAACCCCCACGCAAAAAGATGTCTCTGTGAGCTCTCCTGCAAAAACGAGCCGCTGCGCTGACGCGCTGCGCCGGAGGGTCCCGTCAGCCGCGCAGAGCAGCGAGCTGGAGCTGAAATAACAGCGTACTGTTTGGAACCTGTTATTCAAGGGGACGAAGACCCTCTTCTCTGGTGGAAATATGCTGGCAGTCACGACTGGCCCTCACCATCGGAGCGGGTTTTCAGCACGCAGGTAAAGTTGTTGGTCCACAACGTGCAAACTTGAACCCAGAAAAAGTAAACATTCTGGTTTTTCTGGCGAGAAATCTTAACTAGATTTGCTGCAACATGCCGTAATGTGTCCTGTGTGTGTGTGTGTGTGTGTGTGCGCGCGCGCGTGTGGCCGTGTGACGGAGTTTTCTTTTTATAATTTTAATGCAGTTGTTTTGGTTGCAATAATTTTTATAATTTCGATGTTTATGGTTATTCAACTCTTGTTGACTGTTACAGCTTATTTGCACTGTTTCATGCTGCTCGTTGATAAGTTGTTCACTTGATTTGCGCACAACAGCGGTCCTGGGTTTTTACGTTGATTTATTGCAGTTGGACTGTTGACTCTTTGCACTTGTTTATAAGCCGCGTTTTTGTGTTAATAAATGTTGTTAATAGTATGTGAGTTGCATTGCTATTTTTTAGTAATTGTTTGGTATTCGGATTCAGAAAGGTGAAGGTCCACTTGAGGCTTACGTCATACTTTTTAAGTATTCACGGTAATACCGTATACCAGGGTAAAATTAAGTGGAAGTTAGACGGTATTCAAATTTGGATACTGCCCAAGCCTGTCTCCTACCATCTTTACGCAGATGACATCCAACTGTACATCTCCTTTAAGCCCCTTGAGATGTCTAAGCTGCAGCTGTTACACTCCTGCTTTGCCTCTATCAAAACCTGGATGGCTGGGAGCTTTCTTCAGCTGAATGAAGATAAGACTGAGATCCTCATCTGTGCCCCAGACAAGCTGGTTCCCAAAGTCAGAGACTCTCTTGGTCAGCTTGCTTCTCACACCAAACCTTCCGTCAGGAATCTTGGCGTGACCTTTGACCCAGCTCTTACCCTGGATTCTCATGTCAGTTCTCTTGTTCGCTCTTCCTTCTTCCATCTCAGGAACATTGCTAAGCTGAGTCCCATTCTGTCTCGCTCTGAACTTGAGACAGTTCTCCACACCTTCATCTCCTCACGCTTAGACTACTGTAACTCTCTTTTCACGTGTCTGAGCAGAAACTCCCTGAACCGTCTACAGGTGGTTCAGAAGGCCTGTGCTCGGCTTCTGACCAAGTCCTCCAAACACACCCACATCACCCCGCTTCTCCTCCAGCTTCACTGGCTGCCAGTCAACTTCAGGGTTCATTTCAAGATCCTGGTTCTGGTCTATAGGGCCATGCATGGACAAGCACCATCTTACATTGGTGATCTTCTTAGTCCCTACACCCCCAGCAGGTCCCTGAGGTCCAGTGATCAAAGCCTACTGGTTGTGCAGCACCAGGCTAAAGACCAAAGGTGACAGATATTTGCTGCTGTGGCCCCCAGACTCTGGAACTCTCTCCCCCTGAGCCTGAGATCAGTAGACTCAGTGGACTCCTTTAAAAAGCAGCTGAAAAAGTTTCTTTTTCAGTTTACAATCAGTTTTCAGCCTTTTAAAGCATATTGGCAAAGAAAAATCTAAAGATTTATGGACAAATCTCACCAATAAAAATGAAAATAATTAAAGTTTTGCTTCTCTTTTTTATTTTAAAGCAAAAATGACAGCCCTGCTCACATAAATCCATCGAAACAATGTTGATTTTCCTGCCTTGAAACATGGTTCAGAAACGAGATCTGGGCAATTTGTCATATTTGCTGATTAACCAGAAGCCCTGCAGCCAGATTGTAATAATTGGGCGAGTCCTGTCGTTCACTGCCTGCACAGAGAGGGTGAGTTGTTCTGGCTCTGGGTTTTGCGTAGCGTGCAAAGAGATCAAAGCGATGAGGAGGGGGGTGGGGGGGTCGCAGCGAGACGGACAGCAGCCTGTTCTCCTGGCTCTTAATTGGCTCAGGTCTGCTCCCTCAGATCCGGTGAAGTGGAGCGGTCCGAAACACCCTGAGATGGTGTTGGGGGGCCCGTGCCGCCGCTCGAGCAACACCAAGCCTTTAACAAACCCCCTCCCACTTCTACTGAAACCTAAACAAAACCGTGAACTACTGAGCAGACCAGACGCCGAGGAGAAACAGGAGCTGGGGGGGTTAAGCTGAGCCTATAGCTGCATCTGCCCACAGAAAGCACACACAGCCCGGTCTGTGCCTCAGAACAAATGGCCAGTCTGGTAGCAGTAAAAACAATGGGGAGGGTAAGTACACAAGGCCTCTCCCAACATATTCACAAAAAACACACATGCTCCAACACACACAGCCACATTCCTTTGGTGCATTTGACGCGTACGGTAAACAAGACGGTCATTATCCTGATGGAGCTGCAGCCAAGGAGCTGACACAGGTAACCATCTGGCTGTTTCCTTCACCACACCGCCGACAGATGTATCTCAGCTGCAGGTACAACATCTGGGGAGTTGCACTCGTGGCTCCTTAAAAAGATCACCTCGCTCACGTTCCAAAAGAAAATCCAAATCCTGCTGCATCATAAAAACTCAAGATAGGAAAAAGTGATTTATGTGATAATAAAACCAATGAAGCTCTCATTCCTTCTTGTTTCCGTCGTTGTCACTCGTGCATGAACACACACACACACACTCCTCGTTACAGCGTGCACAGGAAATTGGAAGTGTCATTGTTTATGTCTATGGAGAAAATGCAACCACAGTCATTTTGGCTGTTGCACGCTGGTCCATATCTCACTTCACCAACACCACAGCATCAGAACACAGGCACTCAGTCTTTCTCCTCTGCAGGCTCCGTTCTCAGCCATGGCCTGCTGCTGCAGGACCTCATATGGACCGAGTTCATCCTGGAGGGCTAAACTTCCTTCTGAAAATATAAATAAATTTCTTGAACAAACAGGCTTCAGATATCTCCGCTGACTTAGGAGGCCTGCAAAGCCACTCAGCCGCGTGTTTCCTCTGGATTACCAGAGAGGACCGGCTTACAAAAACAAGGCCTGATTTATGTCAAAGGTTTAGCCGAAGCAAACTGTCAAAACACTTTGACCCCTGCTTGGACATTTTTGCGTTTAAAGCTGGAGACAAATTTCTTGAGGGATCAAATGTACACCCCTGAGAGAGGCAAAAAGAAAGTATTTTTGTTCCATTTGCAAACATATACAAGAGTGCACTGAAACATTTCACTGCAATGTTGTTTGTGGAGCTTTTAACGAAGAACGCTCACAACCACCTCAAAGAGGAGGACATCTTTGATCCCTTTCAGCTAATTTGCAAATTTAAGAAAAATTGCTGCAAGTTAGACCGTATCCTCCGTATCCTTTTGTAGCAACAAGCAGCAGGAAGAATAAATATCTGTTGAGGGATAAACTTTTAGAAAACCAGCAAATATATAAGTATAACATCTTTATCTGAGATCTTTGGGGGGGTCTGATTGTGGATTTTGGCTCTTTTAAACATCCTCGCTCCTATTTTTGTTAGAAAAGATGAAATAAACGGGAAATAGCTGTTTTTGAAGAATTTTTTGATAGATTTTTATAAATTAAATCACACACGGAGCCAAGCGAGACACGTGTTTCTAAACTTTCTGCTAGCCTAGGTTTTTTTTTCTAACTTTCTAAACCCTAACCCTGACCACTAAGCCTAGTGGTTTAAATGTAAATAGTAATACACATTTAACATAACAAAATTAACAATGTACATTTACTATTTACAAAAGTATTTACATTAAGCAGTTAGGTTTAATGGGACTAGTTGCCTTAACTTGATAAGTAAATTCAACATTTTATTTTTACAGTGTACTTGCTTTTATTTATCACCAAAAGGGGAAACAAACACAATTTAATAAAACTGATCTGAACTTTGGCTCCAATCTCAAAGAATGTGCAACAATTACCCCCCCCCCCCCCCCCCCCCCCCACACACACACACACCTACGCCCAGAAAGCATTTGGACTCCCTCCTGATAAATGAGGTGTGAAGAAGTGCTGAATTAAAGGACTTTACTCAAATATCTTAATAATTTCTTGCGCTTGGTGCCTGACCACCGTCCTTTCTACAGCGGGGACTCCTCTTCTGCTCCCCCCACCTCCTCCTCCGCCCCCTGTTGCTCAAGGACAGGTTCTTCTAACCTTGGACTTGAAAGCTTAGAAATGCAGCAAGAGTATCTCTTTAAAACAAATCCAGTTGCAAGAATGCAAGAGGAGGGACGTTGTTGCTTTAAATTGCAGAATGCAAACGAATAAATCAAGATGCATCAAGTCCAGCTCGTAAAAATACATCGTGGCTCTGATGTTTTGGGGACGGATATCTGATCAACTCATGACAAACCGCTGCGCGTTTTAGAGCCAAACTGTTAGGGCTGTTAGTTCCTCTGTGGACGCAGAATGTTACACATGACCATATGGGTTTTCCCAGATTGCACCGCTGTTAAAACGCTCCCCATTACACGAGCTCCATGTGTGAAAGGAATCTTTCATAGAGCAGGAAGAGGAGGAGGAGGAGGCCTAGCGACACACAGAATTAGCTCTGTTTTTCTTTGCTCAATTTGGTGATGGATTATTTTATGAGAAAGGGGTGCATTCAATAAGAGGCGTTCTTGTGATTCTGAGTAACTTTTTACTTTTTATAACGAGAAGGAGGGTTAATGAGCACCACGAGGGCAACTCTGGAAAGATACGTGTTAAAAATGAGTAAAAAAAGAGCGTAAAATGATGAACGATGTTCAGCTGTGCAGGCATCGCTCACCTTTATTTACTCTCTCTCTTAAAAAACACCTGTGGATTTGTAATGATGTATGCTTGTGCTTCTCCCATCCATACAAAGTGCTTTGGGCTTTCTAGTCACTGCAAATATCTCAATAAATAGCTGACTAGGCTGCTGACAGCCGTTCAAATACAGAACACCTGGATCCTACCCACCCACAATGAGAACACACAGATAAAGCACGCAGCGCTCTCTGCCCAGGATAGAACTCTTCAAACATTGTTTTTTTCTTCTCCAGCTGCGATGCATCCAAGGCTTCTGCACAATGCCAAAGCAAAGTGATTGATGACCAAGACAAACACCAATGTGTCCCAAATAGGCAGTGTTTACAAAAAAAAGAGAAAGGGGACCAGAGGCTTCCTCCTACTCAGCAGCACTGTGTTGGCTCAGCGGAGCGTAACACAGAAGTTTAATGGAGCCGCAGCTTCCAGGGCAATTTTCTATCACGCATTTCTGAAAATTTCAAGAGCAGCACAGAAAAGAAAAGATTAAGTAGAGTTCGAAGAGCCTGAGAGAGAAGAGGGGGGTGGGGGGTTGGAAGGAAAAGGTACCAAAAATACATGAAAGCTAGAAACCGAACCCCGAGCTGACGACTTCACTTGAGACGGGAGGGGTGAGAGTGAAAGGTGAGGCAGACACGGCAGCTTGGGGAGTGTGTGAAAGGCCGGGGCTTCTGTTCAGAGCCTGCTGTTGCTGCAGTTTGGCTATACATTTCACAAGAACTGATAAAAATCTGCATAAAACAGCGAGAGGACGAAGGAAAGCCACCTTGGCAGTTCAGGGAAGTGGAGGGGGGGTAAGTAGAGTGGCAGGAGAGGCTGTTTCTGACAGCAGCGGGGCAGCAGAAGGTGAAGAATGCCTTCGTTTCTTCTCTTACCCCTCCAGACGTCCTGCCCGGCCACTTCGCCTTGTGTGGTAATCAATACGCGTTATTTTCCCCTCTCGGCTTTCCAATCAATAGATAAGAGTGGGCTAAAACCAGTGTGGACAATGGCTCTTTCTTTGGCACCATCAGATCTGAGCTGAATAGCCACTGGTTCGGTGGTGGGAATGATACAGGAAGAGCTATTAGGTGACATGAAGGACTGGAGAAACAGCAGGGGGCGGGGTAGGGTGGGGGGAGGGCCTAAAAGAAATGGGAATAAGATGATCCAGTCAGATCCACCTGATTAGAGAAGATTCGCTGGAATAACCTCACTATGTCTGCTCGTGATGGACTCCTGCCGACTTCCCATCAAAAGGATAAAGAAAGAGAGAGAGAGCGAAATGGTTAGGGCATCATAAAGCTCCTGAAAACATCTCCATCACACGGCCGGGCCGGCCCTTAACGGGCCCTACTGTGGAGGCTTTGAACTTTAAGCTGCTATATTTCATTAAGCCTGACTGCTTTCTCGTGGCCCCCGCTGCCTCAGAGAAGAGCACAGCCGTGAGTGTGTACACTCCTCAGCATCGTCCTCAACAAATACAGTCATATGCGTCCAGATGAAAGGTTGTTGCTATTTCCTGAAGCAGGACCACTTCTAGCATCTAGGGCTATAGTTCCTTGAATAACTGCTCTCCATCAAAAGTAAAGAATAACCAGAATGGAAGCGGTTACAAAGGGTTATTACTAATATTCTGCAACTACAAGATAAACACATTAACCTTGCTTGTCCTCTACTGCTTTTGTGACTTTAGTTTTTCATTAACCTGAACTAAAAAACTTGAATCTGACTCAGAACACTTAGACTTGTCTTTAAAGACAAAACAACAAGATCTTCAGAAAGACGCATCCTTTGTGTGGTTGAGCTTTAGAAAGAAGACAAGCATAAAAACGTAAAGACCTGCACTTGTGTAGCACTTGTTTTTCAGTCAGAGGACATTTGTATTTGCATTGTAGAGATCTAAGGTGATGGTTCCCAACCTTTTCCCACGAGGACCCCCTTGCATGTGTCGAAACAAGCCAGGACCCCCCAACCCCATCTCCTACTCACAAACACACATCAAAAGTGATTCATTACAAACTCTGTGCAGACATAGAGTGTTATTGGGATTTTAGAAATGTAATATTTACAAATATGATCTTTGTAACCGGACAACCTCAGCACAGACAAAGTAGTGGGGACCCCCTGCAATCTTGTGGGACCCCAGGTTGGGAACCACTGCTCTAAGGTGATGGGCTAACTTTAAAGCGCAAGTCACCCCCTACCAGAGTCTTACTCCACTCCCATTTCTTGTTTGAAGCCACATGAAGGCGTTGCCTGGCAGCCTGAGAGGGCAGATCCACTAACAAATAACACACAGGTTCACAACGACACTGTGACATCATATGGTACCAGCTAATACCATAGGGTACCTCTTAGCCAATAGCGATGACAGATTCAAATGGAGTGCAGAGTTTTCACCTGAAGAGGGCGCAACACTGACAGTTTTAGGCAGAATATTGAAATTTTTACTAAAATGGACTAAAGTGCCAGATTATTGACTGCACGTGTCTACAGCACGATTATACACTCATTTATAAAGTATTTTCAGCAAAAATAAGTTGATTTGAAGGTGACTTGCTCTTTAAGACGTTAAGTGCAGAGACTATGCAGTTCTTGTTTGATTTTTCAAATTGCTTTTATTTCCTCTAACGACCAAACACAATTGTGCAGCTTTCTTTCCTCGGGAGTCGTTTGCAGAATTGCCTAAATCAGGAGTGCCCAAGCCTAGTCGTGCAGAGCTGTTATCCAGCATGTTTTAGTTGTTTCTCTGCCTCGACACACCTTATTTCAATCAGCAGGTGGTTTGTAGAGCTTGATGAGCTGAACAGCTGGATCAAGTGTGTTGGAGCAGCGAAACAACTAAATCTTCAGCAACATGCCTTAGATTTAAAGTTGACTTAAATGCTGATGGAATTTGACACGACCCATGACAACAATGACTGAAGAGTCATTTCCATACTATTGTGGAGGTCCTGATAGGGAATTGGAAGGCAAGATGCAGCTTTTATTCAAGGAGGACTGAGATTCTTGCTGTAGCGCCAGAGAGTCTGGTCATCTTGACATTAAAGTCAGACATCTTATCAAAATCTTTGACACGAGACATCATCATCTCCGCAGGATTGATTTCATTTCAATGACATTGAGAAACGTTGCCCGTCTCAGTATATTGTGGAATTATCTGCTGTCATGTCCTTAGATTAGAATTAAAAGTTTATTAATCTGCAGGTGAAAGTAGTTCCTGATGAATAGACCTCTGCTGTTGGGGGGGGGGGGGGGGGGGGGGGTTGTTAAGGGAAAAATTTTGGCCTTTTTCAAACATATAGCAGGTTTTTATTAAATAAAAATGTTCTTTAAATTGTCCTCAGTAATGCAAGAGTGTTGAAACCAAATATCCAAGTATTTCAGTAAGCGCCTGGCAGGCATAAAAAACAAAACAAAAACCGCTATCAGGTCAACATAACTCTTTGAAGTTTTTAATCATTTTCTGGTATGTGATACGAAAAATCAAAGGGAAAAGAAAAATGTGAAGCAAACTTTCCGGGTTTTTTTTCCCGATAAAACTTTTAACTCAAAACACCTCAAAAGGAAAAAATATCAACAAGAATATGACGATTTCTGAAAATAACAGGTATGTTTTCTTCTTAAATAAACTGAGAATAAAGACTTTTTTTTTACATTGAGCTTTTATGCAAATGTGGGTCAGTAACGCACTTGCTCTATCTTAAGGAGCGCACAGCGAGTGGCACTCCAGTCCCTTTATCTCACTCCATTAAGCAAAGGCCTGGTGCACACAGGGCTGACTGTGTGCTCACGAGGACTTTTATCAGCAGAGAAGCAACGGGAGGAAGCCTTAAAGAAAGAGAAAGGCCAAGCAGAGCGAGACGGCAGCGGAGGGGTGAGGAATAAAAGCGGGCCAAGGGGAGAGAAGCAGGTTAAAGAGCAGAGGCTAAGATGGCAGAGAGGCCTCCTGGAACAGGGAGTGAGGGGGGATTAGGTGGGCCCAGGCGGCAGGAAGCAAGAATCCCAACAATCTCACACCCAGCTCCTTGGCCCGGGCGCAGCCTCAGCCACATGACACACTCAAACAGACCTTCCCCCGTCTCTCCATTACAAAGCAGGGCACCAAGGAGCACCTGTTTATTACAGTCTGCTTGATAAATTCAGAGGAGGGCCGAACACTTGGAGGTGAATGGAGTAGTGTGCTTTTTTTATATTAATGCTTCATACACACACGAAAAGTCTGGAGGCAAAACCCTCACTAATCTTCCTGTTAGTGGTGTGTCTGGGCAAGAACCTGGTGATACGATATATACCACAATACTAGGTAGATGATACTAATATATAAATATATAAATATATATATATATATACATACCACAATACTAGGTAGGTGATACAATATGTATCACCATACATGTAATACAACACAAGGTAGATGAAAGAAATTTTATATATATATATATATATATATATAAATATAAGTGATATGGGAAATTCAATATTGAAAGTTTTCAGTATTGGCTTTTACTCCTTTAAAACACAACGTTTACATACATTAACATGTTACACATGAAACTCTTCAGCTGCTTCTCCTGAAAAGATCTGAGATTTTTATTTATTTTTTTTAGATATTTTTGTTTGTTTGGCCTCACTTATATTAAAGTAGTTGTCCTATTTAGCAAATATAATGTTTAAAGATGAAATATGCATTGGAGATGCATGAGTTACCTAAAATGGTTTAGGTTTTCCCTTTTGTACGGGGGAATCTGCATCTTAAAGTGTCAGTTTATATCGGTATCAGAAATTAGGAGTTAGACTGTTTCGGTAAATCAAATAATGGTGAAAAAAAAGACCATACTGAACATTCCTGGTGTGTGTAACGTGATGAAGGAACCATTTCTCCCCTCTAACAGCTGTTCTGTTTGACACAGTGTCAGTGTGCATGAAACAGCCTCAAGGTCATGCATTCACTTCTAATGTTTACATTCCAGCAGTGAAGAATGAAGAATGAACTCTTTTCTTTTAATTAATCAAAGAACTCTATTTTAATAAAGCTAATCAAAACAACCATTAGTCAATAATAACCATGTGACCGATCTGTGAAATCACAATGTGTCATGATTATTTATCTTGTGTATCAGGTGACTAGTGGCTACGTCATTTCCTTATTAAACATTAATCATAATATTTTTTGTTTAGGTGTGTGGAGTAAAGTTTAGTGGTTTATCAAGCAGAAATCTGAACAGAAAATGAATGAAAAAGCAGATAAAGTCCCAATAACACCATGACAACACTTCACAAAACCTGGAGGACCATTTTAAGACTCCAATACAGTCATTGAACAGAAGATTTTTCTAGATGAATTCTAAATATGCTAGATTTATTTTCTAATAAGAGTAGCTTACTTATGTGTTTCAAACTTCCTATTAAACCAAGGACCACGGTTTCAGAACACACACAGATACACCACCGTTTTTGTTATTTCCCAGCTTCTATCTGTCAACAGCGAGGTGCATCCTGCCACTCCCACCATGCCTTCTCCTCCTCCTTCCTTTATCAACGTTGTTGCATTCCATAGTTGGAGGGAAAACTAGTGTCCAACCTGCATCTGGCCCAGTGTGTACAGTAGGTGAGTGACTGTGGCTGTAAACAAGGAAGTTTTGATCCAGACTTGCTGTCACCAGCTCGTTTGTGTGTGTGTGTGTGATGTTGTTGATGAGATTGTCTGTCTCCAGGAACGTTACATCACTGTAGGATCTGAGGAGCATAGCGCAACGCTAGGGAGCGTTTTACATCAGCATCAAATAGCTCTTGTCAGCAGAACAACTGAGTGTTTGAAGCAGGAAGGAGAAGAAGGTGAGGAGAACAGAAAAGGTCAGCACGACAGAGAGGGTGGAAAGGGGGGAGAGAGAGGCCAGGCGAGACAGTCGAAAGGAGGAGGAGGAACAGGCAAAGCTCTTACTGACAGCAACGGGGCCTCTTAACAATCCAGGAATATGGTCTGAAATCAATCTGTCGTCGTGGAGCAGTTGAGCCTGTCATTACGATGTGCTACTCGCTCTTTCGGTGACAATTTGTTCAGCGCTTTCCCGGTCCACCTTCCTGTGGCGCTGCACAAAGGTCACGGCCCTTCGTCTGTCTCTGTTGATGCGTCTGTCTCTCGCTTAAACAACTGCACACAGAGCTGCACGGTGCTTTGATCCAGGCAGCAACCAGCTGATGATCCAAACAGAAGAGCTGCTGGAGGGATTCCTGCTACATCATTAGATTACATACTTCTAATTGGTGGAAGGAAAATAAAACACGTCCTGCTGAGGGATTTCTTTTTCTTTCCAGCTGCACACATCTGGTAATAAAAGGTACAAACATAAGAGGGGAAATCATGGTAATCTGCCCAATACTTATATTATTGGCTAACCCAGGGCGATTCATCATCTCAGACCAGTCTAATCAAAATGCATGTTTACAGACAAATTAATTATGTTAAAAGGATTAAAAACCAACTATAAATAAAGCAAAGAAACCCAATTATACACAAATAACAGTCTGAGTGGAACAGCTTGTTTGATCCAAACTACCGTCCCAGCACACAAGGAAATCCAATCAGTTTTAGTCTGGGATTGTAATAACGCAGATAAAATATGGCTGATCATATTATTTGCTCCTGAAATGATTTTTCCTCCCGTTTTACCCTCCATCTTCAGAGCGGAGGCACATTTTTCCATTCATTAGCCTCCATCTTTAATGTAGACAGACGACGTCTGATGGAAGCGAATTCCACAACCTGGAATAGAGATTCTTAATTTGACACCTAAGTCGCCAATGCCAGACTTTTTTTTTTTAACCAAACCGTTGGTTGATGTAGAAGCTACGAGCTTCAACAACAAGGGGACAAATAGAGATTTGAAGCCACAGAGCCATGTGGGGTCTGAGAGAAAGTCATAGGAGGTGAGCTGGAAGAGTGTGTGAATCTGGAAGGAGATTCTAGAGTGTGTGTGTGTGTGCTAGCGTGCGTGTGTGTGTGTGTGTGTGTGTGTGTGTGTGTGTGTGTGTGTGTGTGTGTGTGTGTGTGTGTGTGTGTGTGTGTGTGTGTGTGTGTGTTAAAGACACCAGAGGCCTCATTCGGAGCTCTTTATCCTTTAGCTTGGCTTTCTTCAGGCCCATTCAGCCATCCCTGTTGCCACCACGGTAACTTTCAATCAGCCTTTTAACTGCTAAACAAGAGAGTTGGTTGGGGTGTGTGTGTGTGTGTGTGTGCGTGGGGCAAGGGGGAAAAGAAATGAGCAACAGCTTTCATAAATCCTCTGAAAGCGAGGCGCCGGCGTCTGGCCTGTCTGAATCCTAAACACAGTGTGAAACTATCAGCATCTTGATGGTCGATAGGAAAACAAAGAGACACCGCATCCTGCACCGATAAGCAGCGAGTGCATCCAGACGGCCTGATAGGGAATTCTGATAAATCCGACCCAGCAAGACTCCAGCAGGCTGTGGCAAGATCAGCTCATTCAGAAACACAGAACATGAAAACAAAAGCTTAAATTGACCTTTTATATTTAATGTCACAAAAATGCATCCAGACCTGCACGGTCAAAGTAACTCCGATCATCTGAAAAACACACAGCAGATCAGGAATTTGTGTTTTAGTTTCAATTTTGGCTCCAAACAATCACAAAACAATTAAATCACCCAGTTACATTCCACTTTGCAAGCATACTTTTCTATATTCAGTCTTTCCAACACTATTCCACAAAGATGGCAGAACGAGGGCAAAACATCCATATAGGCCGCGCTTCCATGACAGGAGTTATTGTAAATGTCTGGAAAGGGGGAAGGTGACAGGGAAAATATGATGGCTTTGTCCTATCTGCTGTTGGATCTCCATACAAAATCATCCCTTTTAGGACTTGGTTAAGAAATCACAACCATTACGGCAGTGAACGATGTCAGTGATCAGCACCAATGCACCCACAGGCATTAATGACATTAAAAGTTTTATTCTGTCAAAGTGCGCTGTAACTAAATCCGTTTGGAGGACTGGGAGACTACAAAACACTGTGAATTATGGCTTTGTGGGGGAATTTCTGCTGCACTTTTTGAAGTTTGGAGTTTAGAAATTTTGATTTTTAAGGAGCATGAATGCCGCTTACTGTACTTTCTTTTCCTTCCATTCTGCTTCACCAGCAACTCTTCCAGCTTAAAGGGACAGCAGTAGCTCAGGAGGTAGAGTGGGCTGTCCAGTAATCGGAAGGTTGCAGGTCCGATCCCGGCCCCGAACAGAGAATTCTGCTGTTGTGTCCTTGGGCTTAACCCCCCTTGCCTGCTGGTGGCGGTCAGAGGGACCGGTGGCGCCTGTGCTCGGCAGCCTCGCCTCTGTCAGTGCACCCCAGGGCAGCTGTAGCTTCAACGTAGCTCATCACCATCAGTGAGTGAATGTGTGTGTGAATGGGTGAATGACTGATTGTGTTGTGAAGCTATACAAATTTACCATTTAACAAATGCCGGCTGTTTGGCGATGTATGCCGATATAATTCCCTGATGAGTCACGACTCACAACCAATCAGCACAAGTGAATCACAAGTTCTGCCCAGCAACACTACAGGGCCATTTCCAAGTACAAGCCCCAGTTCTGATAAACGGCTGGTCCCTGAAATGTCCCGGAACACGATGAAATGGAAACGAGCACGCCGCAAAGGTTCTGTTAAATTACCCAGAAGTTCCTATATTGGAAACAGGCCTAAAACGTGCATTAATATCCCTCCATCATACTGAATTATGACTGTTTTTGTTATTCTGAGTTAAACTTGGGCCCCTTTACAATTGTCTATATTAATTCTAGCACAGTAAATGTAATATTCTATAAGTGCAATCATGACTAAATTGTAAAACCTACAACTTTGTCCACTTAAAATGTGAAGTCTAGTGATTTTTGGGTTTATGTAATCAAATACTTACAGCTAAAAAACTGTGCTTTAAATACACAGCTTACCAGTGATCAAACTTTAAATGAAGGGTGGGAAACAAATTGAAATCAGGTCATAATAAACAATCTGGTGTTTGGGCGTCACTTGATGCTTTTACTCTGGTGAGCCAAACCACAACGTTCCTGCAAAAAGAGAAATACTTCCAATTCTTCCCAACTCAGTGAGTAAATAACTGAATTCAACGTTGATCTACATAGCTATGATTATGAACTGTTTTCTATAATCAATAAGTAGAACCAAAAATAATTAAAGTATAAAGTTGTAATAAAAGCATAAAATAGTGGAGTCTAAGAATATTTCATTGCAAAGAACACAGCTTGTTGCTTGAGTCCAAACCCGTAGATTTGGGTCTGTGCAGAGTTGTAAATCCGGTCTCTATTCAACACTTTTAAGTGGAGATAATCTACACGTCTCCATTCAGATACGGCACGGCGTTCTTTCTGTTATCAGCAGTTACAGGAAACATACCTGTAACTACTCTTTAACTCCTTCTGCTGTTTGATAACTGGTGTTCGTCAAATGTTAAATAGTTTAGACAGTTAGCTCCCAAAGAGACACGGTCCACAACCCTCGATTTGTCCCATCGGAGGAGTCCTGACGTGCTTCAGAGCGGACCGGAGTTCTCTTAACACCCAGCAAATTATTCTTGGAGCCAATTGTGGCGATATTGGCTCAGGAGTTATCAGTTCGCCCAGTCAACGGTGGGTTGCTAGTTCAAACCCAAGCTCCGTACATGTCAGTAACTGTTTCCTAGGGAAAGACACTTCACTCTCTTGGCCTGCTGGAGGTGGTCGGAGGGCCCGGGGCAGCTGTGGCTACAATGTAGCTCATCACCATCAGTGTGTGATGGATTTCACTGAAAAGCTTTGGAGTTCCCGACTTACAAATATGCATTATCACTTTTGTTACTTTTATTGTGATGATTGTAATTCTTAAGATTGTTGCAAGGGGAGGATCGGGTCAAAAACCGGCATAAACATCTTGCCGTATCAAAAGGGCCTCAGATGCAAAATGAAATTTCAGAGTTATTTTTTTCAGTTTGAATAATATCAAAGGTGTAAGACACTCATTCAATCAATAACTTTGCAGTGGTCTCTGGTAGGAAAGAATGCCTTGCAAGCCGTACTCAGGGCAAAAAAAAACCCCAGAAGCACCTTGATCAACATGGACAAGTCTGCTGCAGCACAGAGGGGCACAACACAGCAGGATGTGGACTCTTATTTCCTGGTATTTCTGGCCTCAGATTGGATACCAGCATCACAACTCTACTACTGACTCAGTTTACTCTGCAACGTTTTTGTTTCATCTCCACAAACAGCACAAGCCCGGAGCAGCTTCTGCCGTGTGTTGGAGTTGCTAATGCTAACTATTAGCTTCTGCTAGCTGAGACGTTTTCTGCTGTTTGCTGGACGCTAAACCAACAGCCTTTCCCGTCACGAGCCAAGACGGATGAGTCAAAGCGGCCACTTGACACAGAGTGGTCAGGCTTTTTAAATCCTAGCGTTTCACCGTCTATTTTCTATCAGAAGCTAATGCAGGAGATAGGTGTAGGAGACTATTTTCATGTTCAGCCTGCATGAAAAACTCAGAATGATCGTTTATAATCAGAAATAATCATTAAAAAAAGATTGATTGATGTAGAAGCTACGAGCTGCAACAACAAGGGGACAAATAGAGATTTGATGTAAAAATGGAAGAACGTGCACGGGTATGACAAAACCCGTGATGTGAATCATAAAATCGTTCCCTCTGTAAGGGAAGAACAGTTGGAATGTCACAATTTTCCACACAACAGTGACTGAGTGAACAGCTGTGCAGCACTGAACCGGGGTTAGACCGATGTGTGTGTGTGTGTGTGTGTGTGGGGGGGGGGGGGTCTCCACATCTCAGCTCCTCAAGAGAAAACAGAGCAGGCTTGGAGAACTGAGGCAGGTCTCAAAAAGACGGGCAGCCCAAGACAAACACATCCCACTGTGGGTCTGACGTGTTATTGTAAGGTCACTTGTAGGGTCACCCTCCACCACCACCCCCATCATGTGTGCTTTCTTTGGCCAAAAGGGTGGAACGCAGCAGCAGGGTCCAGTCTCATCAGCCGCTATTTAACACCAAGCAGCTGTCAATTAAGGAAAATCTGGTATTCATACGTCTGGTAAACGGTGCGAGTCAGCCTTGAGAAAGGCCCAGAGTCGATTATCATCTGAATGGCGATGGCCCCGACGCCTCAGTGTGCACTTTGTGAGCGGCTCCACGGCTGAAGGTTAACAGCAGCACAAGGAATCCAATTTAACTGAACGCAAATCCATTCAGCCGGCAGGAAGAGTGTGTGTGGTCTGAAAACACGCCCAGAGCCAAACGCCCAAACAAACTAATGAGCACTGCACACACACACACACTCAAACACACACACATGGGAAATTCTTTTAAAAATGTAAAAGGGCCATTGATCATTAACATACAGCTGAGAGTGATGACGGGATGTTAGAAATCTAGTGGAAGAGCCGGCTGAAGTTGCTCTGGGGGTTTTTATGACACAGCTAAAGTAAACACCGACCGACCTCCATCAGGACTACTTATCACAGCTACAGCCTTTTCCTTTCTTTGCCCCATGGAGGGGTGAAGTCTGACACATTCCTCTGTCCAAATGTTTCCTCCTGAAGTGACAGGGTCGGCGGTGCGTGCTGAAAGACGTGGACTGTTGTGGCAACTTTACTTCTGCCATAAAAGCTGAAAGACCGTACCGGGAGGGATATTATTTCCACCTGGAGTTTGTTTTAAATCGCTCTGAATTTCTCATTATTGTGACTTTCCTCCTTATTAAAATGGTGCACATATTTAGTAAAGCAGCGCTTGTTCTCTCCTCTCACGCACTTGCAGCACCTCTGCAAAAAGGAGTCTAATAGCTGGCAAGTAAGGGCAGTGTGCAAGGATCAGGAGTTGTTTAAAATTAATTACTGCTGCTCTGTCCAACCTGAAGGGACCACCACACGTAATAATCACGCCATTGTTCTTTGTAAATGGGCGAAAGCTCAGTAAATATGGAGCTGAGAGGAGGCGGGTGGGAGTAAAGGTCAGTCGTGCCTCGTTTTAACAACGGCACATTAAGTTAACTCGCTTCCTTAGGCTTTACGCGGGTGGTAAAAGAGAGGAAACGCAGCGAGTGATGACGGACATGGATGCACTAAGATTTAGTTGTTCCTAGCATCTAAAAACTGCTAAATTTTGTAATTCTTTCCTGTTTGGGCTGAAAGGCGAGATCACCACCATTACACCGTTAACCAGCAGATATTTAAAGAAATAAAAGGTCTTATTGTTGCTGAGAAACGAGGCTCGTTGCAGAAAACAGCAGCCTTGTTATTTTAAAAGCCTTTGGCACATTTATCTCACGGTACCTTCTGGTTATATGACGCAACTCCCGTATAAAACGCACACTTTCCACAGAACAGCGTGGAACCTTCTAAAGCTCCTCAGGAAGGTGATGGGAGAGCCGCTAACAGAGGCACCTGGTGACGCCATGCATCCAAGCTGCTGCATTCCTCAGTTAGTGGAGCCCAGTGGTACCGGACCATTGTCACCACATCAGAGGTTCTGCTGGAAACCATCATGGAGCACCTTCTGCAGCTGCACCAGAAGGGGAGGAGGGAGGGAGCAGGAACCACGGAAGTGTGGAAGTTCCAGGGAGTTGTAGCAGTAAAGATGGAGCCCCACACCCCAGTGTGTGTGTGTGTGTGTGTGTGTGTGTGTGTGTTTGGGGCTCCCTGTGTCAGATATCACTTGATGGCTGACAGCGACAGGCTCACACCCTTTCTGTCGTCTTAGGTGCACGGTCTGAAACATTTAGACGACAGCAGCGACGCTCCTGAGGTGTTTTCACCGCCGCACGCGTAGGATAAAGACAGGATGTCCTTTACAGTTTCATTTACATTTGTCAAAGATGTCATCATCCATAGTTAAACTTTATAGGGACGGTTTTACAGCCCCGCTGGCCTTTCGATTCCCTATAAAAACACAAGTCAGAGCCTCCTGGCTGCATCCGAGCTGTAACACAGAACCCACTGTATTCCTGCTCCTGCTGGAACAACCGAGAGTTTTTACTGTAGATTGTCAAGCATCACTTTTTATCATTGACGCTCTGCAGACTGCATATCTGCTTCGTGCTCATCTGGTTGAGCATCTGTAACCACTTAAAGGGGAAGCTATGAAAAACAGCTCGTGATAAATTCTTCCTTTTATCCGAGTCGGTTCGAACCCACTGGAACACGGCTCTCCACCATCCCACCACCTCCTGGAGTCCTCCTCCGCTGACATGTGTTAATGTGTAAACATGTCTGATCTGATTTAGCCTCCCAAGTCTTGTTTACTTTTGATTTAGTCGCGCCGCGAAGGCACGGCTGCTGCACTGTGAATGAGGCATTGTCTGCAGACCCACAGATCTAATCTCACCCCCCCCCGATCAACTCCTGCCCCATCCACCTTAAGCCAGGATGGACACATGCAGGTAAACTGCACTGCTGACTGCTCTGCCAGAGCGTTTTATTCTGTCAGATTTCTCTCATTAGCGCTGTAGTGGTTTAAAGTCGCCGACATCGAATGAATCAGGCGCAGGTTGGTGGATGAAATCATAGAAATGAGCTCTTGACAAGCTCACTGCTCCATGGCGAATCATGAACTGGTTCTGGTCGGATAGAGGAGTCCAGTCGTGTCATGGAACGGGATGAGGTGGTGAGGTGAGACCGTCTCTCAGCCAGCCGCAGGAGGGCTGGACTCTCGTCCTCTGATGGATGCTTTAGCTGCACGCTCACACACAGCGGCGACTGAGAAGTCACTGGGGATGGGGGCTGGCCTGCCCGCTCTCCCTTCCTTTACTCCATGTTGGTTTTGGGCTCTGCTTGGAATTTTCTTTTTGGGGGGTTGCTTTTTTAAGTTTGAACTTTTTCCGTCCCTTACGTCTCCACGAGAGAACTCGACTGAAACTTTCTTTATGCTCACAGGAAACTCGCCAGTCAACCTGGTTTTTAATGAGTTACGAGGTTTCCTTCCATGTTTTCATGCAACAACAACAAAAAAAGAGGCATTTACGAAGCAATCCTCACCTCTTACACAGTCGGTCAGTAAGGCAGCCTCAAACATGAACAGCACAATCTTCAGGATGTCCATATTCATATTCCATAAATCTAGAAAAGACACATGGGGACACAGTGGTCACTATATTGGACAGCTGAAGGTATGCTTGTATGAAACCCACAAACAGTGCATTAAGAGTTATCATAGCATGAATACCAAAATCCGTTTTGGTGGCCTAAGGACCGAGTCTCTGCTTTATGCAGATGATGTGGTCCTGTTGGCATCATCAGAACGTGATCTCCAACTCTCACTGGAAAGGTTTGTAGCCGAGTGTGAAGCAGCTGGGATGAGAATCAGCTCCTCTAACGCCGAGACCATGGTCTTGAGTCAGAAAACGGTCTTCTCCGGGTCAAGAATGAGGTCCTGCCTCAAGTGGAGGAGCTTAAGTATCTCTGGGTCTTATTCACGAGTGAGGGAAAGCTGGAGCGGGAGATCGACTGGCTGATTGGTGCTGCATCTGCAGTGATGCAGGCGTTGTGCCGATCTGTCGTGATGAAGAGAGAGCTGTGCCGGATGGTAAAGCTCTCGATTTACTGGTTGATCTTCGTTCCAACCCTCACTTACAGTCGCGAGCTTTGGGTAGTGACCGAAAGAATGAGATTGTGGATTCAAGAGGCCGAAATGAGTTCTCTCCGCTGCTGCTCCTCCACATCAAGAGGAGCCAGTTGAGGTGGCTCGGGCGTCTGATTAGGATGCCTCCCTGGTGTGGTTTACCAGGCACGTCCAACCGGGAGAAGACCTACAGGAACACGCTGGAGGGACTGTGTTTCTTGGCTGGCCAAGGAACGCCTTAGGATTCCCCCAGAGGAGCTGGCCCAAGTGGCTTTGGAGAGGGAAGTCTGGGTTGCTTCTGCAACCTGACTCCGGATGAGCGAATGAAAATGAAGTAAGAAAAATAATCTCATAACAGTTTTAATATTTTTTGTCCAGTCAAAGTCAGAATCTGTTGTCTAATTGAGAAATCTTTTGAAATGTACATAAAGACATTCAAAAATATTTCAATATTCCAAAATCTAATTCAAGAACCTCTTAAGATCTCAACAGTGTATTTTACTGCAATGATTCACACACATGAACAGTGAGTGCACATCTGCTTAAAACGAGTATTGTCCCGTATGTTATTATAACTCAAGCACGCTGAAAACCTTCAAAACGTCACAATATGAATTCAAGGATTTCAAGCACCAATAAGAACCTGTAAGTCAGCAGGGAAAGAGTTTACCTCACGTGTGCATTAGAACAACACACGACGGATTTTTGCTGTTTATTTAGAAAACTGAGTGCAAGCTGACTTTAGACATTTTGGTATGAATAAGGCAGCCTCGGTGCAACAAAGAGTAAAGCTGGAATAAAACCGACCTGGAGATTGAAAGAAAGAAGTCAGTCTTGTTTGAGCCTCTTGGCAGAAAAGCTTTCCGCTGAAGTCTGAATCGAGTCCATGAATCTGAAGTGACAGCGGACGATTTTCCACCGACCTCCAGCTTCTTCTCTGCGCGCTTCCACAAAATAACGGGATTCAAGAGTGAAACCGGGATTTTATTTAAGTTTGAATTAAGTAAATATTCGTAACCCAGCCCGCTCTGTACCGCGTCCTCCTCCTCGTCCAAATGACTTCTGCTCTTCTATTTTTTTATTGCGCACTCAGCGGAGACTTGTTGACCGTCCCAGAGCTGCTGCTGCGGGCCAATCACAGCCAGCAGAGGCCGCCGGACACCATTAACTCTTCACCACACAGACCTCTTTATGTCCAGCAGGCTCTCACAGCTGTCCGCCTGATGTCCGAGGAAACAAATATCTGCACAACATCACCGCGAATTTATTCCTAAACTAAAGCAATTCTCCACGAAACAGGGAAAAAACTGTAAAACTCGGAGGGAAATTCTTAACTTTTACATGTTCGACTTACTAAAGACAAAATCTTTATAATCCGCTGAAAATGCTTTTAAAAAGACAAAAAACGGTTTATATTCTTGTTCACCGACTGATAAGTGCCTACTTAAGAAAGCGCTAGCGTGTGCTGCCCTCTGCTGGCTGCTCTAGGGACCTGCAGTTGATTCTTATTGGGTTGTATCCGGTTGTATCAGTTTGTGTTCTGTTTGTTTGGACATGAATGAATGAATGAATGCTATTTGATCCCCATTATAAAGTATAAGCTGCAGCTATGCAGGCCTACGTAAATTATTTGTATTTGTAGAAAAACCTTAATAAATGATCAGTTTGATACAAAACGAGACCACGTTTGGTAAGATTTTATCAAAACTACCTTTTGCAAAACGCCTCATGTCCTAATATGCTGTCACATGAGCTAAACTGATTTTAGGGCACCGTAAACTGTTTTTATTAAGCTACTTGACGTTGAGATTTGAAGCTTTCTGGCAATGCAGGACATCCAACTTCATAGACAACTGACGTGCTTTTAAAATGTACGTTTTGGCAATTTAACGTAAATTATCACACAACAAAACCTTTTCTCGTTTCTTTAGTCCATGCGAAACTCAGTATTTTTTGTTTTGTTTGTACTTTTAAAGACACAGTCCAAAATGGGTACATTTCAAGCTAGAGTATGCTGTAAAATAGTAGAAACAAGACCAGTAAAAGGTTTGAGAAGTAGAAATTAAGGCCTAAAAACTATCTACAGCAGAAAATCAGCACGGGAAATTTTAGCTGACGTGCAGCCACCAAAAAGCCTTAAGAAAAGAAAAACAGAAAAGGTTTAGTTTTGCCAAAATAAAAAGAAATTGACAGGAAACGGGCTGAGAGCGATGAGAAACTGGTCTATAGTATAGTTGTGTATGGTCAGAAAAAAATAATTATATTTAAAAAAAAATAAAGAACCACATTCCCCCTTTGGATGATAAAACATAAAAATATCAGTTTTTGTAATCTATAAATGTCACTGTTTAGAACATGTAATGTGTGGACAGACTGGTACATAACAGCTAAACCTCCTCTCTAATGACTTCTTCTGTGGCATCTGTAGAGAAAAAAATAAAACACCCAGTCGACATTTTAAACAGAAAAAAAACATTTATTTCAATATACATCGCATTTAAAACTATATAACATTTGTTGGATATTTTACACAGCTCTTATTATGGAAATGAACTTGAGTTTTACAAAATAAGACCAAGCTCTGAAATAACATTAGAACATCTCACCCTTTTATTACTGCATGATTTCATTAGTGTTCTTTATGAAAGAAAATCCATAACGCCTCAAAGCAAGTTTGCACGTTTTCTTTTAGCCTCTCCTTTACGTCTACACTGAAACAGTAGGCGTGAGTTAGAGCCCATGATGCCCGAGGGGCTGCTTCAAGTCGGAGCAGAATGGAGAAAATTAAATATTTCAACGCTGTAAGGACACATATTAGCCGCTTTAGAGCATTCAGATGTACAAAGTGATCTCGTCTAACTGTGGAAGATACTTTGTGGTCAGTGCCGAAGCAGAAAAGGAAGAAGACATGTTTCTGTGCATCAGCAGAACTGACAGGGAATTTAGCAGGAACACAAATGTGTTCTCCGGAGAGACTTAACTAATAAAAACGTCTCTTAAGTGTGCAGGAGCATTGCAGTTAGCAGTAATACTGCACAATCACATTGATGAGGAAGAGAAAATCATCGGGAAACATTTGTGTAACCTGAGAGGGCCTCTGGTCCGAATTAGTGACAGCAGGTGTAGAAAACCTATCAGTGACACTTTTTCACCTGGAGATGGGACTCCTCTTACAAAGTGCTTTAAAATTCCACCTTAATGACCTTAAAAAAATCATAAATGAATATCATACAAATGTCTGTTACAGTTTAGCGTAGATGGAATGCTGAAGATTCCTTTCAAATTCCCATTTCTAGATCATCTTATACACCTGGTAGCTGGGACTTACATTCTTTTTGAGCGATCTGAGTGTTTTGGTAGCACAAATATGCGGGAAGCTCTATTAAAGCATAAAAAAAAGCTGAATAAGAAGAAGTGGTCTATTCCGATTTAGTGATGGAAACCGCAAATAAAAGGAATCTGCTGCACAACGTCGCTGTCCGCTCATCCCATCTCTCTTTTTGCACCTCGACATTCATTCTTCTGAGAATCACCAATGTCGGGGCTGTTGCAGAAAAACACTTACAGAGCCACTGACCCATCAGCACTTCCTCTCGTGTCTGGACTTCCTGCTGCAACGTTCTTCAGAAGCCATGCTCAGTAGGTACAATCATGGCCGTTAAGGTTTACCGGAGCAGCGTTGTTTGCTTTGTACACAGCAGTGAATCTGTCTGTTGCATATGCTCTGGTGGCAGCTCGTGTGTGTGTGTTGCAGGTGACTGGCTCAGATGCCGGGCCTGTCGCTGTAGAAAGGCGTGACATGAAACATGTAGCAGTGGGTGCACACCCTGACAGGTTTAACCTGACCGTATCGAGGCAACGGAGCAGAATGAGACGAGCAGCGAGAACAGAAGATCTGTAATGAGGAATTAGTAGTCAGTGATACTGATCACAAACTTTTTTAAATGCATGTTGAGGTCACACCTTTCCACAGCTCCTACAGTGATGCTTCCGGCGAATGACCGTAAAGGGAGCCTTGCAGGCGATGCAGGAATTGCAGGCATCATCAGGGACCCAGTCTGGAGGGTCTGCACAGAGAGTAACAGTAAAGACACGGCCGAGCCGTCACCAGCTGAGCATTTGATGAAAGAAATTTAAAAAGTATGAGGACAGGCTGACAACGGCAACATGTGTGGATGTGCTGACCTTCGAACTGCCCCTCTCGGGCTTTGGCTGCCAGTTCTGATGATGAAATGGTCTCCTGACACAAAGCACAGTCTTCCAGCACCGCACTGGGTAGAGCCGGACCTGCTGGAGACCACAAAGGAACAAACATAAACCACTGAACCAAATAAAAATCATTTTTATGTGTCTGAAAAAGCTAGACTGATCAAAAATTAGGGCCAAATTAGGGATAAGTGTGTGGACTATCAGATGCAACCATCCTTGCTCTCACAATCTGATTTAGAAATCCCGACAAAATAAGACTTTAACAAGAGAAATGTGAGCTTTACAGTTCTCACCTTTCTTTTGCTTATCATTTTCTCCTTGATCACACTTGGTTGCCATGACTTCAAAAAGAGTCTTGAGGATGCTACGAAGGTCACTGGCGTAGTTGGTCTGCAGCTGATCGGCGACGCCTGCATCACACACAAAGGATTTTCCTCCAAGAGATGCAAAGGCATGCGACTAGAGAGTGAAAACTCCCGTTTTTACCTGATATGCAAACGAAAAGACGGTGGATGAGGTCGCTGCTGCTGTGAAAACGGGATCGGATCTTGTTCCTCGCTGCCACCTTTGCGTTGTGCAGGGCTAGCTTGACCTCCTGGTGCTCCAGGTCCTCCGACATCCCGGAGCTGGGAGTCAGACTGCTGACGGGACTGCATGGAGACAGGAAGTACAAATGTCTCTCAGCACGAATCTCATCAGTCAATTTAAATAAATAATGATCACAACGATCAGCAACTATTAAGTCTAAAAATGGAGCAAATTTTTAATGAAAAACATAAATCTCAAGAAACTTGCTGTTAATATGAAACATTCAACCACTAAGATGGAATAAAATTATAAAAACTGTGCATAAAAATAAAAATAAATGTCAGGCACGTGGATGAAGGCTGTTACCTGGGAGTGTATGCACTGCTTGATAGACTACATGTGGTTACCGACACACTCTCACAGTCACTACCTGACACAGAGCTGAGGGGAGAGTTCTGAAAACTAAAAACAAATAAATAAAAAAAAAAAGATAAATAAATAGGCAAGTTTTAAATTAACTTAATGGCAAAACAAATACAGGAAATGAAACTGAAATATTAAACCAATCAAATAAAAATATGGAAAAAATTTCTGCCAAAAAAAAAAAAAAAAGAAACATTTAAATTAGATCCCTCAAGTGAAGTAAACTCCTAAAACAAACCTGGAACTTCTCTTGCTGTCCTCTTTGGTGTCTCGTTTAAATTCCTTGTTCTCTAGCTTGTCGTTGTCCACCTCCTTGTCCCTCTGTCGACCTCCGCTGGCATGTGTCCTCTTTTCAGTCCTCTGCTGGTGGCTGCACACGGAGGCCCCCCCTGTTCTAGGGCTGCAGTCCTGAGAGAGATGTCCCTGTCCTGGAGTCACCGCCAGGCACTTTTCACAGAGCGGGGAATGTGAATCCTCTCCTAGTGGCTCTCCAGAGCAACGGGAAGAAGGTGGCGTCAGCTGGGCGACCTCGCCCTTGCTGTAAGGTTCACACAGAGGAAGCTGGCAGGCAGAGGACTGGATAACAGTGCTGGAGGCCGGGGTTTTACGATGCTTGTCCAGTCCCAGAGCGAGGCCCAGTCCGAGTCCTGCCGTCTCTGGGGTGAGGATGTCCTCGTGCGCGTCCTCGCAGCTCCTACAGCACACACAGGAGTTGAGCAGGCAGTGAGTGGCCACCAGGGGGCCACAGGGCTCAATCTCAGAGGGAGCTGGGCGAGACAGCAGCAGCTTGTCCACCGCTAGTTCCGTCAAGCTGGGGGAGCGAGGGTTGAAGATGACAGTAGCAGACAGCTTCATCCCTCCCATGCGGTGGGCGATGACCTCAGCGGTTTCGGACGCCGTCCCTTCTAAACCCATCTCCCACCCATTGCTGTAAGGCAGAGGTTCAGAGCAAGGGGCGGGGGTGCATGGAGGGTGCTTTGCAACAGGACGGCGTGTGTTCAGGCCGTGTGGCTGTGGACAAGGCTGCTCGGATGTGGTCTCAGGGTACCAACCGTTCTGAGCGGTGTTAGGCTGTGTTTTGGACTTGTGCTGAACAGGAAGTGTGGACGCTTTAGGAGGAGGGACAACACAATGGCAGGCAGTGATGCCGTCACCTGTTGCATCAAGATCCTCCATGAAGAAGACCCTGTCCTCCTCTTCGACATAGATACCTGTCCTTCCCTGGCTCCCCAGGACCCTGCGGGGGGAAGCCTCGATGCTGGAAGTGCCACTGGTGCCCCCAGGCTCTCTGCTGGAACGATGGACTGGAGACTGTCCCTGGCTGGGAGGGGACAGCAGCATAGACATTTCGTCCCCCACACGATACACCATCATGTTGAGCTGCTCTAGTTCCTCCTCATCGTACTGCATGGAGCAGGCCAGCTCAGCCTCCTCCGCCTCCTCACAGAACAGGCCCTCTTCCTGCTCTTCCTCCCCCCTTTGGGTTTCCACCTCCTCCCAACCTTTTTCTACTCCTGCCAACTCCTCCTCATCGGGAGAGACAAACACAGGCATTCGTTCCTCCTCCCCCTCCCCCTCCTCTAATGAGGTATCATTAGCAAGACTGCAGGATGAGCGATTCTCCTGGACTTGCGCTGGTATGCTGTTTGTGGCCAGCCCCTGGCCTGTGGACAACTCTCCTTCCTGAGAAATGCACAGGTTCCTCTCCAGCGTGATCAGCTCCTCCTCAGTGAGAGTCTGCAGGAGATCTCTGCAAATGACATTAGAAGGTAGCTGCAGTAAAAGCTAAAGAAACTGGAATCGTCTTCATAAACCTTCACAGATTTTACCTTATTTTCTTCAGTAAAGTGCGAAATGGCCTGAAGAGCTCGGACATGTCCTCAGCTTTCCGGTCAAGGTTAAGAGGTCCCTCAGAATACACAATAAGCCCACTGAAACACATGTTTGGTCTTCTATAAGAGGAGCGTTGAAAAGAGAAGAGGGGAAAAAAGCAGTGCAAAGACAAGAGCCACTCACCACACAATGGCTAGTCTGGGGATTGTAAACATCAGTGCAGGTTCATAGTCATCAATCATGTCTTGAGTGAGATAGCTCAACTTTAGAGCCCTGAGGAAGCAAAGAGAAGAAGGCCTCATTAGAAAACAAACATAAACCTAAGTAGATGCATGGGCTCATGTAAAAGGATGATGCTAATGTTAATTTACCTCTCCACAGTCTCACAAAAGAGCACAATCACCTCCTGTTGTACATAGTATTCTTTGGGAGACTTTACAGGCACCATGGCGGACACGTAGCTGCCAAAAAAAAGTTATTACAAAAATTAAATTTATTAAAATTGAAAACAGCTCTTTGAGTCTCTATATAGCATATACCAACTTTGTTGAGGCTCAAAATGGCCCAGGAGCTTAGCGGAAGGAAAATGCTATCCCATAATAAATAGAAAGAATAGTTTACCATGCCTACCCAGCCAGGACATGAATATTAAATGATTTACGTGCCAATAGGCTGGAGAACACTGAAGGCTTTATGACACTGCCTGAAGCTAGTACCTTTGTGCACACCCGTGTACTGTAGTCAGATAACTCAAACGGCAAGCTAGGGATCTAGCATTGCTTCAAAGCCTGGATATTCCAAGTATATCTTGGAATGTTAAATGTGTGCTCCAACATTCTACTTTCCCGTTTTCTTCTCGTCCAACAAGGATGTTAGCAGTAGCTCAGGCTAGCATTAGCTGGGCTAGCATTGTTTTGCAGTTAGCATTACTGCCATCAACGATTAGATATCAACTTTGACGAGGGTTGGGACATGCTTATGTCTATGTTGTGTTATACCAAATTTTCTCATTTGCATAGGAAAGCAGGTCGGAAACATCACAGATGTTTTGCTATTGGACATTTGACACCCCAAGCTGCCCATCTTCAACAACAACAAAGTAAATGTGGTTTTGATTTCCAAGACCCCCTTAAGAAGAGCCTGGATTCTGGTTTACCTGAGCTCAAACTCGGCAAAAAGGCTGTCGAAATGTCGTAACGCCTCCTTCATGCGGTCGGTGTACAAGTTAAGGTCTCTGAGTGCCTGGTCTCTGGTGATGCTGCGTACCTCCTCCAGGCTGCGAGTCAGATCTTTAGCTAGAGGTCTCATAGCTATGCTCTCTATCTCCCGATTCATGATGATGGAGCCTGCAGCCAAACACTGAACAGGAGCGTTAACGTTATCGTCTTAATCTGTGACTGACACCTGATAATAAACAGCACAAGGTTCAAACGGAAATATAATAATTAACTTTATGGACAGAAGTTGTGTGAGGTTGTTTGTTTCCAGACCGGTGCAGGAGGGAATACGCTACCTCAGCTCCAAACCACAGCTGCCCTGCCAAGTTGTCATGACGAATCTCTTCAGGGAATTTGACACAAAAGTCTCTGTTGGCCCGGTCGTTGGGGATACATTCATCCATGATCTGACTGATAATGTTCAACACGTTGTCCTGCAGGCAAAAATAAAAACAACAAATCGGATTAACTCATCAGAAAGATGAATATGGCAGTTTTGTTTAACTTTATTTAATAATCTGCCAGTCAGCTCGTGAAGAAGATGGGTTCAGTTGCTAAAGCAGACAATTCCAGCAGTAAAAACACGTCACACACAAAACATGAGCAAACCAAAAGCTTATGCGCTGACTTGCCGACTAGCCTTTTGCTCAATCACAGCCGTGCTGCACTGTGATCTTGTCAGGAAAAAGAACCACACCTTTCTCTGGTCGCCCCACAGGAAGAAGTTAAAAACACTTATTCCTTTAGGGCAGCATGCTGAACATGTGTCCAGGCTGGAGGGTGACTCCTTCCACCAAACACCAGGGGTCCGTTTCACCTGTAAAGTCTGCAGGCTCTTTCCAGCCTATTCCCATAATACTTTGCTAAAGTTGTTTTTTTCTTTTTGTTTTTAAAATATTTGGTAAATCTGTGGCAAGTACAGTAATTTTTTTTAAATATGTCAAATTTAAAATGGAAATAGTCTACAGCACAACATTTATGAAATTAGAACAAGTTTGGGGATCTGTATTTAGACTAAATGAACCCAAAAACAGAGATGAGCTGTCACACACGTTTTCTTGTGATTTTAGTTAAAACGCTGGATCTTAAGAACAACTTTCCAGGCTTCCTGAGTGACATTTTAAAAGCTTACCCTTAAAGGATGTGTATGTTGTCCACATCTTTAATAAGATGATGTCACACTGATTTAAAAGTAGTTGTGCAGGTTTCTCTGTGCAGCTATGCTTTTACAGCCCAGGCTGCACGTTTGGAGTCGTTATTATATCTAAAATTAAAGCTGATCTCATGCAAATTACTCCCAAAAAGAAGGCATGTATAGTTTATTTCTGTCTATAGTTCAGCTCTTATACATTTTAGCATACTTCAGCTTTTTCCCTCCTGATTTTTACTTCATATGAACAACTTTTTGACAGAAATCTTTACTCAGACAATTTCAGTGAAAAGCAGGCTGATCAATTAAAAGATGAGGCGTCTCTCACAGGATCTGTCTTAGCCGACGCAGAATCTGTGCTAAAGGACGTCATTTTCAGAACCGTTTACCTCCGTAGTTTTTTTAGTCTTGCAAATTCTCCATTTTTCAAGTTTTCCCAAGATTTTAGTCCGCCATAAACAGCTTGCATACCCAGTGACTCTTATAATAGCTTTTTTTGATGGTAATTAAAAAATTCTTAAATGTAAATTAAGGAAACTAACCACAATTTCATTTAATATAGAATGTTTATAACAAGCAATTGAGTTTCCTCCGTAGGGTGGCCGGGCTCAGCCTTAGAGATAGGGTGAGGAGCTCCGGCATTCGGGAGGGACTCGGAGTAGAACCGCTGCTCCTCCGGATCGAAAGGAGCCAGTTGAGGTGGTTTGGGCATCTGGTCAGGATGCCTCCTGGACGCCTCACTGAGGAGGTGTTTCGGGCATGTCCTGCCGGCAGGAGGCCCCCGGGTCGACCCAGGACACGTTGGAGAGGTTACATCTCCAATCTGGTCTGGGAACGCCTTGGGGTCCTGCCGGAGGAGCTGGTGGAGGTGGCCAGGGAGAGGACGGTCTGGAGCTCCCTAATTGGGATGCTGCCCCTGCGACCCGGACCTGGATAAGCGGAGGAAGACGATGACGATTTTTGTAACAAAGATGCAATAAAAATAGATTTATTGTTAAGTTTGCACGCAGCAGTGGTCCAGCAATAGATCAGTAATAAGCGGTTTAAAACGACAGATTTTTACAAAAATTGACTGAAAATATGTATAAATAAATGAATTTATGTCTACAGATAATGAGATCTGAAGTCGAGCGGTAGATTCAAGCACAATTTTTGACTCAATTCTTCCTTTTGAGGCGTCATGCTGCTTAATTTATGGTCCAAACCCACTCCATGCAGGCAAGCCGTTACAAAAGGGTCAATAACATATATGGAGCAGTTTTCTTTGCAGTTTGAAAGTGGATGTGGCAATAAGAGGGTGGCTTACTTCCAGGTACTACAAAGAATAAAATAAGAATGACTGAAAAGGGAAACATGGCGACAGCTCAGCAGAAGGAAGAGGCAGAACAGCTGGGGATGGAGCCGTGACCTTATTAAGTGCTTCCTGCTGGTGGGTGGGAGCTGAAGCACACCAGTCCAGATACAAACCTCCCCACTGCCTCCATAGCATCACCTGCCAAAACCCCTGGTTCAGATGCTCACCTCCCTGTAATGTTAAAGCTCACATTTGACCAAATTATTAATCATATTCTATAAATAATCCGGTTGTTGGAGGATTTGTTCTTGTGTCGTTTTCCAAAAGCCTGAATGACTCAGCTCTGATAAAAGTAATCGGAGGACTTCCGAACAAAGTCGAGTCATCTCACCTCATCAGCAGAGGAGCTTCACGCAGGAATTCAGCCGAGCAACGTTTAGTAAAGCATCGTGCCTCAATGCAGGAAGGAATAACAAGAGCGCTTGCTATTTTTAGTTTTGGGACCAAATCAAGGTCCGATTGTGTGATTGTGTGATTGTGTGAATGAAAGGGAACTAAAACACAACCAGGCAATTGTGGCTTACAGTGAAACACAAGCTGAGGGTTAATTTGCCAGCTTTGCTCCACTTAGAGGCCTATTTTTATGCACCGTACACAAAGGAAGATGATCTGGGTACTGACCTGACAGGATCGGAACTGGTTGACCAGCAGGGTGCATCTCTGAGGGTCCTTCCTGCCATCAAGGCTGTCCAGCTCAGTGGCCACCTGATTAAGCTCTTCATCTGCGTAGTAGAACTGGGCCAGGAGCTGAGGGTCCGTCCTCTGTGCAGAGATACAAACACACATGAGGGGCTCGTCTTCATTATCGCTGTGGATGAGTCAAACTCCAACATTAAAGACTTTTCATGTTTACTATTGTTGTTCAGCGCTTTGTGAGAATTTCTATTTATAGACAAAACGGTGGGTTGGTTCTTCGGCTGCAGACACAAAACGTTTCCTGCAACGACGACCTAACTTTAGATCTCGAAGCAGCACAATGTTTACAGAGGAAACAATGCTTTTTCCATGACGCAAAACAAAGGACAAGGCAGGACGAACCCAGAAATAACTAGAGCAGAAACGCTAGAAAATTAGGATTTAATGAGGTAAATGACTAAACTCAGACTCATTAAGCTTAACGATATTTTTAGGGGTGTCCCTTGAATCAGCTGTCAGCGTGAGTGGGATTTATATAGATGCTTGATGATTTCAACAACGTGACCGGTGGAAATTACCAACACTAATTTATGGGACAACCAACAAACCAAAATGAACGTATCCATCCGTAAAACACTTGAACATCCTGGGAAGGGCAGGCGTTACCCGAAAGGTTAATGCTCCTGGAAATGGCAACCGCATGCCGGAGTGCATCATCACAACACACACACGGTTCCTGTAAAGACACAGGAGCTTTAAAGAACATCACGGCCACGTGCAGCAGGAGCAGGAGGAGGGAGCGAGCCTCATCTCCTTGTTTTATTGGTTTGGCGCTTGTGCTTTTGTTCTTTCATAAGAGCTGGAGACAACATAATGCTTAAATTCTCCAGAACCTCTTCACGGTCCTTTTCCCTGAAGTTTGCAGCGTTTTCTGTAGCGTGACGCTTCCCTCCCCCAAGACCTTCGGTTTTCTCTGTGAATATGATCCGCGGTGCGCTTCCCTCAAAGCCGCTCATTAATAATGAAACAAACAGAAAGGAGAAAACACAGAGATACACCCAACAGCTGAATTTCATTTTTGTGAGGAGAAAAACTCAACCTAAGACGCATCTGTGCAAAAAAAGCCTGTGAGTCATACCTTTAGTGTTTCTCATCATTAAATCTGTTTTGGGTCAATCACGAGAAGAACGTGAGTTTTTTGTTTCGCAGGCATGAATCAAAGACAGATGAGGCGAGTTTGGTTCAGCAGCTCTAAAACAGAGCAGACTGGATTTTGCTTTTTTTTTTTTGCTCTGAGAAGACGCTCTGTGGCTTAAGTTCTTGTAATTAGCCTCATGAAACTCAAGGTTACTTCCCAGCCCTCACCTCAATCACACCAGATGACCAAGTCTCTGAAATGTTCTAAATGTAAAAAAAGGGACTGTGTGATTTTTCCCATCATTGTGTTCGTCACTGATTAGAAGGAAGCAAAGAGAAGCAGGCTAATGGGACATCTGTACATCTTTTGTATCTTCATTCTGTGCGTTTCTTCTGAATGTATTTTTTTTACCACAAGAAAGGTTTTTTTTTACCTCGCTGACAGTTTCGACCACTCCTGCGGTCTTCATCAGAGCTAGCCGCTAATGTCTGAGTCACTTCCTTCTCCGTTTACCCGTGAGCAGCAGAGGACGGATGCATCCTCTGCTGCTTGCGCTCTTCTCACCGATGACAGTCCCATGAACGATCTGATGCGTAAACCCCATCGTCTCTGTTCATGGTTCCACGCCCACGTCTACTTATGGCTTCCTTAATCCAAATTTTATATTTCTGTTGTTCAGTGTTTATGACCCTTGTGTTGTCCCAGTCCATTTAGTTACGACTGATTTCTCATTGTGCTTTCTGCTTCTTGTTTTGCTGCTCTTGTGTGTCTTTGGCTTGTTTCTTTCTCACACACTTTTCAGTTTTATTGTTTGTGTATTGAGTTGGCATCAAGTTTCTCCTGTTTATGTTTTACTGCAGAGTTTGCATGGGATTTCGTAAATGACTCCACACGTATGTCCTGCTGATATCTTGCCCTTTGGGTGTACTACTCTTTTTCTAACTGTAGAATTTGGATTTTGTTGGTGTTTTTACACTGCTGCTCTTATTTTTCCTGATATGGCTTTGATGTATTGAAGGGTTATCACTGGTGTAGGTTATTGTCTTTCTGGATTTTTGGTTCTTTGTTTTAGTTGTTCTTTTCTTTCTGTTGTCGTTTTCCTTTGTTTATTGCCCAATGTCAGGTTTCCACAGGTTTTTTAATTGTTTTGTAAATATTGGTCCTCTTGTTTACGGTCTCGTTCTTCTGTTCGCTCAGTGGTATAACGTTCTGATCACTGTCATTTTATGTATGGTAGGGTGTTCTGATGTCTATAATATAAATTGGTCTGTGTGTGTTGGTTTCCTGTATGTGTTACCGTCTTTTTGTCTGCTTATTTTCATGTCCATGAAGGTTGTGGTGCTTTCTGTTTCTTCCTCATATGTAAATTTTATGTCGTTTGTGTCGTGGATATTATTCAGGTGTTCCGTTAGTGTCTCCAAACAAAAAAAAGAAGATAACGACATAATAATCGCACATGACGTTACATCCCTGTTCACAAAAAAACCATCGACGTAGTTGTTAGCATTATCAGACAGGGCTAAACTTTACACACAAGAACAAACCTCACAGATTAAAGAATTAAAGAAGCCATAGAAACATGAATAGAGACAATGGGGTTTACACATTGGATCATGCATGGGACTGTGTCATCGGCGAGGAGAGGACGGTGTCGTCCTCTGCTGCCCGCGTATGCATGGAGAACGAAGGGACGCCGTCATTACTGGCTAGCTTTGATAAAGACCACAGGAGTGGCCAAAACGGTCATCATGGTAAAAAAAAAAACCTTTCCTATGGAAATCTGTACAGTCCTAATTATCCATAAAACCAAACCAACCACAAGAGGAGCTTTTACCTTACGTCTACATTTAACCCCTCAGAAGCTGTGACAATTCCGAGTTAGGAGTTCGATTTCACAGAACGGCTCAACAAAGACTGAATGTATCATAGTGAATAAATGCCATGAAACAGGAAACAGGAGTGGGAGACAGCACAAATTCTTTTTTTTTTCTATTGCAGCCCACAGACTGATGGTATTCAGCTGGAGGAATATAAAGCTGGCATGGATGAAGAAAGACAAGAGGCATCCTATAGTCTCCCACTGCTGTATTCCTCATGAGAGGAAACATTCCTGCAGAATTGGATCATAGGGAAAAGTGAAAGACGGGCAATGTTCCCCGCATGCAGATGCAGTTTCAGACTGATGCTTTTTGGTGATCACTGACCACGTGTTTCAATAGGAGGGAATATCTTCTGGAGTACATGTCTGATTTACCCTAATTTCCGACACTCAGAAGAAGCCTGTCGCACCGGCTGTTCATCCTTGGCCTAGCTAAGGAAACAAAGTAAAAGACACACATTCGTTCTTTATGAGGAGAGTATTTGCACCAAGTGACAGAGAGGGTCATTTCAGAGAATTCAAAAACACAATTTTCTTCTTCTTGTTGAATACTGGCAGCCTGGTGTGTCTAATGTAGCATACCAGAAAGTCTGTGCCATCTCCAACCTGCTTTCCTATGTAAATTAGTAATGTTGTCATCTATTCTGGACGTGCCCGAAACAACAGAGACACTAGTTGTCCATTTTTCATGCACTCTCCAGGATTTGAGGGACCCTTTGCTCTCTCTGAAGTGGTTACGGTTGCCTTTTGCTGCTTATTGACTAAAAGGTTTATATTGTCCAGATGGAAAGACTCCCATCCGCCAGTCTATGGTCACTGGGTCTACCAAATCATGGTAAATGGCCTGTATTTGATATAAAGCCTTCTAGAGTCCTGCAACACCCCCCCAAGGCGCTTTACAACACAATCAGTCATTCACACACTGGTGAGGTTGGGCGATGATGTAGCTACAGCTGCCCTGGGGCGCACTGACAGAAGAAAGGATGCCGAGCTCTGGTGCCACTTGTCCCTCTGAACCCCCCTTGCCTTCTGGTGGTGGTAAGTGTCTTTCCCAAGGACACAATGACAGTGACAAATTAAGTGGGGCTCAAACCTGCAACCTTCTGATTATGGAAAATATGAAAGAATTAGGCACAAATTGACTTACACCTGCATGTCCCAACCAACTTTGTGGCCACAGTAATGTAACCGCAGAGCAACACTAGCCTGAGTTACTGCTACTGGTAGCCCGGCCTACTGCTGATGCTAGCCCAAGCGACTGCCAGCACCCTTCTTGGCTGAGAAGAAATCAACAAAGAACGTCAGAGAACACATGTATCGTTTCAGAATGTCCTGGGAACATCCAGATTTTGGATCAATGTCAGATAGATCCACAGTTTACCTACCGAGTTATCTGCATACTGTACACGCTTGTACATAGAGGCCATCAGGTGAACTGGCCAATTGGCATGCAGCAAATTTAATATTCATCTCCTGGCTGATTGGGTGGGGTAAACCAGGCTTTCCATTTTATGGCTTTATTATGTATTTGTAGTTGGTTATTTATCAGGGCACCAGGGCCATTTGAGCCCCAATGAAATTTCATAGAGGCTCAAAGAACAGTTTGCAATTATTCCAATATGGCACTTGACTAAAATAACACAATGTAAACCATCCTGCTTACCTACTTAATTAGTTTTGACTGATTTTAATGGATCATTTTATTTCTGGGGCTGAGAAATCCAGAAATAATATACATAACTGGTCTCAGTTGGTCACTGATCTATGGCCTCTGCTGATTATAATTACCTTTATGAGGAATGAGCTGGTGATGAGGTTAGATGCTGCTCTCAAAAGCAAAACAGGGAAGCCGTCTTTTGAAACGTAATAACACGCTGTAGGCTGGCACGCAGTAGGAAAAAAGAGATTTGCTAAGAAGCTAACAAAGGCACGGCTACAACTCTGGACTAAATTGAAATATTTCACAAACATAGGGATGAGGATGAAGGATCTGAGTCTCAAACATTCAGGATGCGTCAGTGACGGCTGGACCGTGCATTAGAGGTGCAATGACTCAGCAGATTCAGCTCTTGTCTGCTGTGGCATGCCCATCCCCTATTGTCAGCTGTCATGGATGACCTCTCTCTCTGAATCTCCCTCTCTATGGTCACAAACCTCTCATTTCAGAACACCAACATCCCACAGGTTAGTCCAGGGTGACAATTACTCATAAGCTCACCTCAATAACATCAACTCACCATGACTCGGTCAGATTTTGACCCCTTTTTGTTACAGATCAAGCGATGATGGGGTGACTCTTACTAAAATGTGTTACAGAAAGTGGCCTGCTGCCGTATGATCAAAACTGTCATCATGTCAGCGTCCGATCCTGAGCTTCATTTCTATTCAGGCTGCACAGACGATGACGGCTCTCAGGCTAATGCTTCCTGAGCGTCCGCTGCAACGGTGCACACATAGCGAGCCAACTTAAGGGACTTGTGAGGAATCTTGCCTCTGCCCTCCATACGCTATTCCAGGCTCAATTTGCAGAGTTCTGGCTGCCTTCCAGGGATCAGAAGAAAAATTTGTAGCTAGTTATCTGTGTTTTCATTCAGTCTACCGGCTAAAATCAGACAACCGGGTACAGTTCAACACTTTTTTAATTTTCAGAAATAGGCTGCATAAAAGCCACTGCGGGTGAGCTGATGGTGGTCGCGAACGAAACTGTTACAATCGTCTATATCAGGTCTGACAGAGCAAAAAGTCTAAGCTTTCAGAGAATGTGAGCGTTAGCTGGAGCATATCTACTTGTGTTGAGTCATTCCTTTCATGATCAGCTTGCATCAGGATTTTCCCTCCTACCTCTGAGTGGTTTTTCAACAAGAAACTTCTACTGCGCTATCATTCTGGTCATGTTTTATGAGTTTTCAAAACTAAATCTATGGAAAACTCCAAGAAAAGTACAATAAAATCCAGAGTAGAGTTCCTGCAGTATTAATCTGAATGTCAGAGCAGACTTATTGCAGCTCATTGACAGTATACTCAGAGTAGTCTGCCCATCTAGACTGAAGCATAATCTGTCTCCTCTCTGAGGTCTGAACTAATCTGACGTTTGGACTACATCAAAGACACATGCCGGGCACATGGTATATCAGACATGCATCCACAGAAGATTTAGGTGGATAAAGGTCATGTCCAGGGTTTCCTGATGGTAGTGTGGTGACACATGGCGACAATACTCCCGTCCAACAACCACAAGGACAAATTTACGCAAGGAATAATCCGGTTACACAATCCAGAAACTGGCAGCAAAGTGAAAAAACAATTAAATGCAAAAAAACACTTGGCATTTTTTTAATCAGAGTACAAGTCCTGAAGACACGACAAGACTGGATAGACTATAAAGAGATTTGACTCATCTGAATAAAAATCCAGTTAAAGATGATTCACAGTCAAGCTAATTCACCATCATGACATCATGACTGAGAGTGGGCAATGCCCAGGCTGTTAAAAAATACATACGAGTAGTGAACAGGAATCATATCCATATAAGCAAAACACATCTTTGATTTCTCTCTGTTGGGATCAGTACAGGGTGGACTACGTTTTATCCCAGGATATGAAACTAAACAGCACCAGTATGACTAAAAATAAAGAAAATACTTGCATATTTATGGGAGGAGTCGGCAGGTGTTGTCCTGCGATGGACTGGCTCTCTGTCCAGGGTGTACCCTGCCTAATTGCCCGTTGACCGCTGGAGATAGGCACCAGCCCCCCCGCGATCCCGTGTGGACAAAGCGGGTTCAGAAGATGGATGGATGGATGGAGTCGGCAGGTGTGGCGATGCGATGGTACACCAGGACCCCAGCAGCATGAGTGAGTGAGTACAGCGATGCAGAGAGCGTCTGTGAATAAAAGCCTAATTTGACTTTTGATTTCACGTGTCAGCAAAGCTCTGAAAGTTTGCATTAAAATAATATTTTTGCTCAGTATTTGTTCTCAAAATTTCAATAAAAATTGTTTATTTAAAAAGTGATTTTTATTTATTTTTTGTCTTTTCCTGAAGGTTAGTCTTGGAAAGGGGGGTCGTCTTATATTTGGGTCATTATGGTATTTACGTGTAGTGATTCCTGTCATTCCTTGCCGCTCTCACTGGATTCTTTTGAAAATGGCTGAGAGTCGCAGGAGAAAAAAGTGTCTTTGAAGCCAATGATAAGAATAGAAAGACCTCCAAAGTGAGAAATAAGACCAGAGTTTTTTTAGGAGACCCTTTTCAATGATGGTGTGTACTGAAAGCAAAGGTTGGGCTCCCCACAGACGCCTCTGTAGCCGGTTTTCTGCTCGACGGGTAAAATGAAGTTCGGAATGCTATTTGGAAGAATTTGTTCAGATTAGACACTAGATTCTTCTAGATTCTGATTAGATTAGACACGAGATTCTTCTAGATTCTGATTAGATTAGACACTAGTTTCTTATTAGATTAGACACTACTAGATTCTTCTAGATTCTGATTAGATTACACACTAGATTCTTCTAGATTCTGAATAGATTAGACACTAGATTCTTATTAGATTAGACACTAGATTCTTCTAGATTATGATTAGATTAGACACTAAATTCTTCTAGATTCAGATTAGATTAGACACTAGTTTCTTATTAGATTAGACACTAGATTCTTCTAGATTCTGATTAGACACTAGTTTCTTATTAGATTAGACACTAGATTCTTCTAGATTCTGATTAGATTAGACACTAGTTTCTTATTAGATTAGACGCTAGATTCTTCTAGATTCTGATTAGATTAGACACTAGATTCTTCTAGATTCTGATTAGATTAAACATTAGATTCTTCTAGATTCTGATTAGACACTAGATTCTGATTAGGTTATACACTAGATTCTTCTAGATTAGACACAATTCTTCTAGATTCAGATTAGATTAGACACTAGATTCTTCTAGATTAGACACTAGATTCTGATTAGATTATACACTAGATTTTCATGTTCTGCCTGCATGAAAAACTTTGAGTGACCAATTAGAATCAGAATTTTTTTATGGGTTTTCATTGTTCCACACCTTTAATAACCATTCCCAGAGATGAAGAAATATTGATATATAGAAATATTGCAATATTTCCTGTTATGACACTGAATCGATATTTAAAGGCAATAAATGTTTTACTGAGAATTCACTTGCAAACATTAACTGTATTTATTATTTTCTGTATTTTATCTCATGATAACATTTGCATTCAGCCTTAAAAACTGAAAATATCTTGTGGCTTTTAGTATCGCAATATATCATATCGTCTCCCCTGCATTGTGATATATATATCGTATTGACCGATTCTTGACAACCCACACCCCCTTAAGTCATGTATTTAATAAAGGTGTCGTAGGCCCACAAGTTCTATAAATGAATTTGTTCTAAAACGTTTTAATCATCACTGAATGCCTACACTCCTGCTCTTCCAAGATTGCATAAAATATTCTTAATTGATGGCTGGAATGAGACCAAAACACGAGAAGTCACTTTTTTATCTACTGGCTGTTTCTAGGAACTCATAAATGAGACGACAAAGGGCACCTTGAATAAATAATTTATGTTTGTCATCAGTGAAGGGGAGATTCTGAACGGCTGATCAAAGATGGTAGGGATTATTATCAGTAAAAGCAGAGTGAAGACAACATGAGCAAACACAGAGCTGAGGTCAGGATTTCAGACTATGTGTGAAACCTTTACATCTCACTCGTCTGCTACCGCTACTTCCCTTCAATCATCACCCCCTCAACACCTCGGACTACCGGGGCCCAGATTCCTCCAACCCCTGCGATGAATTTAAAGAAGGCTTTCAATCGCCCGACCTGTTTCAATCTGCACTGGGGTCAGCTCTGTAAATCCCAGCAGCTGACACCAAATCAATTACCACGTGGCCGGTGGGTAAGCAGAATGGGACTTCCAGAACCAACTGCAGAAACTGGCCTAAATACGAAGCCGAGCCAGCATCTGCTCAGCAGAATTTCATCAACTCTGGGCCAACTGTGCAGAACCGCCAGCGCAGACACAAAACACCAAAGACCCAGCTGTACTTTACATTGCATTATGTCAGAAAAGAGTTAAATAAATTGCATTTAATGTAAAAAGAAACTTCTCTAAAGATAAACTGGCTTGATCAAGTCAAAATCTTTAAAATGTAGCAAAATCCAATGAATTTGTAATTTCTGCTGCATGTTTGTATATAATACATTTGAACTACCACAAAAAAATTAAAAATAAATTTAGTTGCATATATTTAGCTAAGAAATAGCTGCCAACACAGTTTAGTTTCTAAAATGTTTTTTGTTTCAACACTTAATAGGTTATTTGTACAAACCAAATACTAACTTACTGATTTATTTATTAGTTTGACATTTTTTTAACCCTCCCACTGTCTTCATGGGTGACGACCCTGCAAGGAAAGTTGAACATTGAGCAGGATTGATGGTTTATTCCTTGAGGTCCATGTGGCAGGGGTGAGGTGGTGCTCACTCCTCACCCCTGCCACGTGGACCCAAGGGATAAACCATCAACCCTGCTCAATGGTCAACTTTTCTTGCGGGATCGTCACCCATTAGGACAGTGGGAGGGTTAAATAAACTTCTATTAAGAGATTCCAATTGTGAATTTTTTGCTAAATTCTTCCTTTACTGATTTCAGATATCTTGACTTATATATTATTACATCAGATTAAAACAAGAGAGAGAAAATTAGTTTAAATCCAATTTGGATTGTGCATTTTAAGGAGATTCCTTCTGACTGGATAATTAGAGCGCCCAAATACAAAGCCATAAGTATAAACTACAATAAAACATTTAAGCAATTCTAAATAATAATAAACCCAAATTTATTTTCACAGTGACGACCAAAGTGCATTTAAACATGAAAACAAATAAACTTTAGGTTCTATTTCACTCCTGTGGGTAAAACCTGTGCAGAATGATGGATTAAGATGTTCTGCAGGAACGACAGGAAGGAGAGGACAATTAGCAGGATCCTGCAGAGGGAGATGAGTGTGCTCAGCTTGGAGCGAGCCATGAGCCCGTCATGCTGACAGATGAGGTGATGCGGAGCTTAAGGTCAGCTCCTGGACGACTGATGGAGCAGCAGCATCAGCGATGAGGGGAAATCAGGCCACAGAGGAAGATTACGCGCTTAACATCTCTGTCGCAACATGTCACTCTGGGCTGCTGCTTCCCGCTGACCAAAGAGAAGTGTGGGATGTTTTTCTTCCTTCAGTCTTCATGGTTTAGGTTTTATCATGGAACACAATTCAAGGTCTTCATGGAAATAAAAGTTCAACCATTTTAAATGAATCATTTAGGGTGAATGATAGACCTGGAGAAGTAGGAAACATGATTTCCTGAACAGGGATTGAGCAGATCCAGGGAGGTAAAGAGCTGCTCTGGAAATATCAACATCCATGCTTCAGTCAAGAGAAGGTGCTGATTCAACACTTTTCTATCTGCAGGAGTGCATAGTTCAGAGATAAACTGCTTAGGAGATGTGAGATAGAAAAATGCACAGTGTTTAATAAAAAAACAGAATATGAGAGGACTGACACAGATTACAGAAATGTTTCTTCTCTGGAGCGTGAAGGCCTTTTTTTTATTATTTTTGTCAATTTGGCAAAAATCACAAAAACGTCCTGCACTTGATTACTGACTCTTGATGCAGAAAGGGTCCTGGACTCACATTCAAGTCTCCTATATCTCAGGGTGATGCAACATCCCAGCACCTGAAAGGGCTGCTGGGATGAGGAGTCACGCACAAACAGAACAATGCTCCGGTGAACCCCAAGACTTTGGCCTGACCACAGCAACGAACCACAAAATCGCGTGACGGCAAATATGGTTTGACACAGAAAAAAGGTCATGACGCAGGTGAGTGTATGTGGTCAAGAGTTGGTGAAAAACATGTAATCAGAGGCTTTTTAGTCCAAGTCCTGTCTGACACAACTGCTGCCAAGGCTGATGAGACAAAGCATGTGATTTTCTCAGTGGTAGACTTAACTTATTTTATTATTTAGATAAATAAACCTAAAAAAATACATGTTAAAGAAGCCCACACACACAAAAAATGATATGCATTCAAGAATAACTTAAAGAGAATTTGAAAAAATCTTTGATATGATCTAAGGTCAATCATTTTGGGAGCTCCACCATCAATATATACAGCTATGCTGCTTTACAGCTCTTGGTTTGTTCTGGTTGTGGATCAAATTCCCACCCTGTCACGAATTCATAAATATGTGAACAAGAATTTTCAGTCTGCAGAAATCTCCACAGATTAACTCACTGGTGCAGTTGGCATATATTGAACTGTTCATTTAACGAGGCAACCAAGCTTTTAATACTTCTTCTGCTGTGTCAGCCATGTTTCCACTCTCTGAGCTTGAGTTACTGAGTCCCAGCATATTCAAGCTCAACCCAAAACTGATGATTTCACCCCCTCAGTCCAAAGGTCCTTTCTGGGTGCCATTTAACAGTTTTACCTTTTAAAGACCTAATGTGTAACTCGGAAACATCTACATTTCTCTAAAATATTTAGTTAGATAACTTACCATTAGAATCAGCACATTATTCATTAATTAAGCAGCTGATAGACCAGTCAATTATTTGCCAAATTGACTAAATTTGCCTCAGTAACTACTTTTTTTCACCACAAGAGCAAACAAACTGCTTTAGATTTCTTTATGTTTACTATTTAGATGTAATTTTTGTAATTTTTCTAATAATTCACATGCATTTAAGTAAATTTACTGAATAAAGAAAGAATTATAGAAAATTATGTATATATTTTATAAATAACCAAAATTATACACCTTTCTTTTTACAACTTGTCATCAAACATGTTTATAGTAAATAAAAAATGCATAAAAAATTTTTAAGTTTTTATTAAAGGAAATCTTAGTAGTGACACTAATTGGTCATTTAAAAAAGGTAACAATCTGAGTCACATAATGATGCAATAAAATTCCCTTTTTCTATGGATAAACTATTTTACTTTCTTTAAGATAGATATAATTTTACCAAAATTACCAAAACTCGAAAATATATTTCTAGTTGCATTTTCATTAAGGTACGGCTATTTTAAAAATACAAAACATGATTTAAAGTACACATCTGCAGCAATCCAAAAGGTGAAAGGTTAGACATCAGGCGATTTTCACCAGCAGCACCCTAACGATTAGCAGCAAGAGGCGTCAAAACAAAAGCAGTAACAACAACAAAGAGCCAGCTGGTTGTTACAGTAGCTAATGTTAGCAGATGTGCGGCACACAGTGGAGAGGCCAGTGAGACAATCATCTAAAGCTTTGCATCAAAAATGACTTACTGCAGGGCTGACACGGCGCGAGCACATCCACAAACTTACCTTGGGCTTATACAGCCACTTTCGAAAGCGGTTCATCGTTGCTTCGCCACCTTCCTTTGTCACCAGCCCCTCCTCGGTTCCCCTGTACCTGCCCGCGAGCCTGCCTGGAACGGTGGTCGGCTGCTAGCCCAGCTAGCGTCGGTGGGTTCCCCACAATGCACGGTAAGTTGCACCGAACGCTACAGCGCAGCTCTGGGGGGGAACAAAGGAGATATTCTAGAATTTAATTCCATTTTCTCGGAATGCTGCCGTCCAGCCTGTCACCCCCACCGCCTGCCACTTTGTAACTCCCACCGATACACCGGAGCACCAGCGACCGACCTCTCGGCTGTTCTCAGCCCGTCTCACGCTTCTTGATGACAGTCACGTTGACAACATTCACCTCCCACTTTCCCAGACAATGATGCCTCCAAGGACGGCTCAGACAAACCAATTCTCTCAAAGCTGCTAAAGCGTTGCAAAATGTACATTGTACACGTAGAAATCACATTCTTGATGATGACATAACTCATGCAAATCAATTTAGCTCGTACTTTAAGGTTTAATATTTTTAATCACATGTTTTTGTGTCCTTGATAAAAAAAATATTTTAACAACACACTGCCAAAGAAGTGATTATGCTTACAGGCCGAATCAATTGTTAATAAAAAAAATAACCGAAATAATTTAGTGAATATTATCTTTTAGTTTATCTGCTTTTGTGTTACGTCAGCTGAATAATTTCATTCACGCCTGTAACATTTCCCACAGCACTTGAAAGCAACACCCGGCTCGCGCAGACGTCAGGTCATCTACGTCATTAATATTGTTATGGCGGCCCACAAAGGATCAGGACAACGCTGTGGTAATCTGCGTGGATTAAAGTGAGAAAAGGCTCTAAACTAACCGTCAAACATCCTTTAGAATTAAAGAAATCTCAGTAGCTCAAATGAATGTTGTAAATCTTGTACGTGATCTCATTCTAAAGCTGGAGATTGATCTGTTTACACCTGTAATGTTGCTAGGCAACGATTGAAACTGACACAGGATGGGGAAAAATCGTCTTATATATATATATATAACTGAGTTCCTGCTAACTTCTGAGTTGAGTTAAAGTGTCACGTAGTTACAGGTCATACGTGAAGGAAGCATGTGAGCTGCTAAGGAAGCTCAGAGCTGACGAGTGCTGTCTGGATAACTTTGTGGAAGATGCTTCAAAGGATCTGCAGGTGAGTAGACAAAGCTTACGGGTCATTTGATGGTGAATCTTTAATAAAACATGTCATATGTGTTACAGAATAAAGATGCTCCAGAGAGGAAATTCATCCTTGATGTTGTTTCTGGGTGTGTTCAGTATAAAAAGCTGCTGGATGCTGTGGTCAATATGTTTTATGGCCTGAATAAGAAGTGGGTGTCTAAAGGTGATCACAGCCAGTTTGTTGGTAAGAAACAATTTCAGCTTTTATATTCCTGATGCTTATTTATAGTGAGATTAATACTCAATCACCTCTGGCTCTCCTCAGTCATCTGCTACCTCACCATGTTTGCTCTTGATGATCTTGGAGTTCAAAATTTCAGCAACATAATTAAATCTCTGGGCATCAACAAGATGCACTTTGTAAGTTTGTGAACGCATCAGTAGGAATAAATGGCAATCAAAGGCTCTCTTACTCCATATAACAATGTTTCTTTTGTTAGTTCGTGAATTTTTTCTTCTCACACCTCACCCCATGGATACAAGAGGAGTGGAACGGCATCTATGATGTTGATTTTGTGGAAAAGGAATGGATCGTTCCTCTTCTCAGGTAAAAAAAAAGCAGTCATTAATTGAGCATATTTGTAGAAAATTGTTTAAAAAGTTAAATAAATTGCGTGTGTGTGTGTGTGTGTCTCTGCAGAGGTGTGAACTTGAGTCAGACTCGAGTCATTATTTTAATGACTTTTGACTTGACTTGATAAAATCTATAAAGACTTATGACTTGTCTCGGACTTGAATGCCAATGACTTGCGACTTGAATCGACTTGCATCATATTTTAGCACAAACGTGGCCCGACATGGACAAAAATCATAAATCATTCTTCGATTTTGCACTGCTGAATGCAGCAGCACTTTGTTTATAATCATTTCAGTTACACTTTCTGTGTCACGTTGTGGGTTGGAGGAGTTGGACCCAATGTGCAGATACTCAGAACGGCACGAAGCAGCAGAGGATGTAAAAGAAAACATTCTTTATTAAGAATGATTTAGCCAAAAAACCTAGAACCTAAGAGGGCACAAAGCCAGAAACCTAGAGACCTGAGAGAGGGGGAGGGGAGGGGAGGGGAGGGGAGGGGAGGGGAGGGGAGGGGAGGGGAGGGGAGGGGAGGGAACAAACATCACTGACAAGGACAATGCAGACAGGGTTTTATACACAGGTGCAGGAATGACTGGGAGATGAGCTGCAGGTGCGTGGGGAGAGAGAAACCTGGTGAAATCAATTTACTAATCAGGGAGAAGAATCTAAGCTGAGGAGGGGAAATAAAACATGACCTATGAATAATAACCAAACCTAAAGACTAGAAGAACAAGACAAATAACTAATAATCTAAGGAGGAAAGGAGAACTAATAAACCGGTGGGGACCAAGGAAGGAACCTAGAAGAAAACCTGAACCTATGAAACTACAGGGAAAAATTAGCTAGATAATATAAATACAAAGAAAACTAAAGAATAAGTGAACCTGGGAAACCTGGTGGGAGCTGGAGACAAGCAGGGGCACAGGAAACTTAGGTACACATGAGGGGGATCCTAGAGGGACACCTGGAGGGGTAGGAGACTTAAAGGGGAACAGAAACCTAAGGGGAGATCCTGGAGAGGGCTGGGGAACACAAGGAGGCACATAAGGGGAACCTAGAGGGGGGGCTGGAGAACACGAGGGGGACCCAGGACGCAGACCATGACATTCTGCTTGTTTGAGCAAATAAATGAAGCTTTAAGAAACTTTAATTCTGGAATTTATTTATTATCATTGTCATTAAATTGAAGTTGGACAGATGACTTGATTATGACCTGAAAATTCAAAGTTAAGGATTTGGACTTCCACATCATTGACTTTAGACTCGACTTGGACTTGGTTGTCTTTGACTTGGACTTGACTCGAGACTTGACTGGAAAGACTTGTGACTCACTTGTGACTTGCAAAGCAGTGACTTGGTCACATCTCTGTGTCCTTTAGATGGCGCCCTGAGATCAGTTCCCTTATGGATCAGCTGTTTGAGGAAAGTCAGGTCCAAAAAGCTCATGTTAAAACCACCCAGCCTCAGGAGTTCAACCTCACCAATCCGAAAGCTCGACCTGTGCCAGAGATGATTCCTCATGAAGAAAAACGCAAAGCAGTCAGGCTCCATTCTAGTTACTCTTGTTTCTCTAATACACTTTATCCCACTTTCATTTAATATAAGTCCAATGATGTTTTCCTTTTTGGTTTCATAGGTACCAAAAGGCTTTAACAGCGCTAACAAAGCTGAGGTAGGACCTCAGCTTTTGCTTTAATTTTCTGAGAAAGGTTTTTGACATTTTAAGAGAAAACGTTGTCTAAAGATGCTGAAAGACATACAAATTAAGATAAGATCAAGTAAGCAGAGTCAGCTGCTGCAGAGACAGAATATAACCACCAGAAATGAAATGAAACCAGAAATTGAGGAAAAGCTTCAGTTATTTAGGTTGAACTCCATGTTCTGATTTCCAAATCAGTTTATTGTCCAATCAAACCTTTTTATGGTCAAATAAAGTTTAGATGTGCAAGTCTGCACACATTAAGATTTTTCCTCCTGGCCTTTCTACTGCAAAAAATAATTTCACTCATTAAAGTCCACGGTCTGTGATGAAGACAAAAACTAATCTGTTTATCACGTGCTCCTCTTTAAATTGTTTTTTTTTTTTCACAATTTTGGGAAAAGTAAATCAAATGATCCTTAATCTTTTTATTGTGTTTGGTCTAGCTGCTGACTTATTTTAACTTAGTGAATAAAAAAAACTTTAAATCCAAGCTTAAGCAGAAATTTTATTCATGTGATCTTCTGCAAATCTGCATGTTTTAGTTTTTTTTTTTTACTCTTGCAGGCTAAAATCTCTTCTGTCAAGTTAAATAATGCAGCCATTTTAAGACAGGAAGTGCTTTACCATCGCCTGGTGGAAGAAGAGCAGCAGAGGTACTGTAACGGAATGAAATGACTGTTTTCCACCAAAAGTCATTTCCCCCTCTCCTCTGACACAGAACTAGTCTGCATGAGATATGGCCTCAAGGTCTCATGCATTTGATTATAAACTGCTTCTTTCCAGTTCAACAGAAGAATGAAAAAAGGACTCTCTCCTTTTAATAAATCAAAGAACTCTATTTTTAATCAAGCTAATCAAACAAAGTGTTAGTCAATAATAAGATGTGACCAGTCTGTGAAATCTAAATATTAATTACTTTATTATAATCCTATAGAATATAATCAGTAATACGACTTTAAATGTTTCCACTAGGACTGATCTCACGTAGAGTTAAGAGACGACACATTGCTTTACTGATCCAATCAGAATCTGCCGGATCTGACGGAGGCGTGGTTTTGGTGGTGTTTGGTAAATCTGTCATCTTTTCATTCGACCATAAACCAAAACATCCGAAGTATAAAACTATGCCCACGTCATCTCTAACGCCAGTTCAAAGCTTTCTAGAGAAGTTGTCGGAGTGGCCAATCCGTAACTTTCCTCTTCAGCCAAAAGAACCAACGACAAGCTGGATAAAACCTGTTGCTGTTCCAACTGCTGCTTACACCATACATTTAGTGTTAAAGTTAGTCTAGTTTTAAGTTGTTTAGTAATAAATCTTTAAACCTTTAAACCTGACTCTTCTGTTGTCTCTGAGTTAATACGAGGTTGTTACCTAATCCCTGCAATAAAAAGTTCCAATCTTCTGGTTAAACAGTGCCCACAGATCCATAAGGTTGATTTCATATTTCCTATGGAATCCTATGTCTTATGGCTTATTAATTAATTAATTTAACTCATTACAGTACCGTACAGCATCTCTAACTTCTACTTCCAGACCTATTTCAGGGCGTTCATAGCTAAACGTTGTTGTGTCACAACACAGAATAGAGCAGCTGGTGCAAGGAGCGCGAGACTCTTCCAGCTTCCTGCAGTGGCAGCAGGAGATGCGTGAAAAGGACCTTCAGGAAAAGTTACCAAGGATGAAACAAAAACATCTGGAGACACGCATCAGTGAAGAGAACGTAGCTCTGGTTCGTAAGCAAGTGGCAGAAAACAACCAGAAGGCTGCACAGTTGAAGAAGGAGGAGGTGGGTAAAAATCACTGTGATGAATAGATTTACGTAGGATTACACCGCGCTTATACCACAAGGAGAATTAATTACACACCAACTTCTGTTTCTTTAAGAAGGATTCGCAAACTTGCATGAAAAGAAGAGTTTTATGGTTGATTTTCTAGACCTTTCAGCTGATGCAGAAATATGCAGAGAAACGGATGCAGGAGGAAAAAGAGCTGAGAGACTTGGTGCAGCAGGTTGCAAAGGGCCACAAGAATCCAAAAGCAGCTAAAGAGAAATTACAGAAATTAAAGCAAAACATAGGTATGCCTCGTTATTTCACAGTTAACAGGAAGTAGGATTTACACAGATTTTCATTTAGTTATGACCCACTTTGTTTCACTTTTTCAGTTAAAGAGGTGTCTGAGCACAATCAAGAGCTCCTCCGACAAGCACTCGAAGAAGAACAGGTTCGGCTGTGTGAAAATGTCAAAAAAATCAGTGAGATCCACGCTGTGGAATCCCTGCAGCGCGATAAAACCAGCCGCTTTGATGACACAGAGGTAAGTGGTGGAAAAGGGAGGACTTCTCACCCATTTCTGTCTTGGATAACTCATCCCTCCATTGTGTCAGACTGCAGGCCATCAGATGGGGGAGATGTCGCTGGCTGAGCTGAAGCAGCGCCTGGCCTTTCTGAAGCAGTCCCAGCAACAGGAGCTGGAGGAGAGACACTCCCAAATCCTGCAGGAGAACAAGAAAAAGAAGCAGGACATGCAGGAAAAGTTAGAAACCATCAGCCTCCACAACAGAACCCTGGCACAAGCAGCAGCCAACAGGTCAGCTGACTCCAAATGATGCATCAATAATACTAAATTATGACTTTACATGTTTTTAATGGTGATGTCGTGCAGGAAAGAGGAGAAGAGGGCCAAGCAGGAATTCCTAAAGCAGCTGGTGGATCAGGATGAAACCGTTTTAGCTCTGAAGAAGAAGCTGGAGGAGCAAAAGCAGCAGCGCAGACAGCTGAAGTTACTGGAGAAGTCCAAAACCAAACCCCAGACAGGGACTCCAGCAGCAGCACAAACAGAAACACACGGCCGGGTTAGTTTTAACACAAATTAGGGCTATTTTTGTTCAAATACTTTCTTTAATTGTCTGTTCTTTTGACGTTTTTCTCCAGCAAACTTCAAACAGGAAGAACTGGGAGGAAATTAACCAGCAAATGTAGCTCTACCTTCAGGAATTTTAGGATTTCTAAAACCGATCAGCTGAAAAGCAAACACTGCACTCACTGATGACATTTTGAATAATTTTCTTTGTATTGTTCTTGAAGTGGACACGTTGGATTGAGAATGAGTCAATCTAGTTTATTCAAAGAATAAACAAATATGATTGTTAGTCCTGGTTTGAGGCTTTTGTTCTTTTCATTTCCTCAAAATAAAAGAAAAGGTGAAACAGGAAGTTGTTTTATTTCATGACACCAGAGGAATTGTTCCCCCTCAACAAAAACATCTTTTAACCGAATAACACGCAGCATCACACAGAGCGGTTGGAAATAATACAAACATGAAAGCGTAAAAAGGGTTTATAATTAATAAATATGTAACAAACACGTGAATAATTAGTCTCTGCTTTCCCCCACAAGCTTTGCAAATGTCTTACATTTCTGTGTTGACATCTGTGGATTAGATTAGTTGCACGAGGTTGATGATAAAGGCATAATCTTCCATACCTGCAGCAGTGGTGACCCTGCTGGTCGCTGAGTGTAACAGCAGGAGCTCTGGTCTGAATCCAGCCCTTTTCACTTCAGCTTTTTTAGCCTCCAAAGTAAAATCACATGATTTTTGTGTCATATGACACCGATGTGAAGACCGATTCTCCTGCAAGCTGCTGTGCAGAAACACTTGGCCACTTGTCAGGGATGAGATGCTGTAGACGATCACTGCCGGGTGGAAGAGATCACTGATCTGGAGGATGGACCGCTGGGGACTTTTTCCTGCCACTGCTGCCGTTTGTTTTATCGGTGAGTTTTGTCCCTTAAAGAGACATTTTGAGACTCATAAACATTTGATTAGGTAAAGCATCCTAAAGTCACTCTTCCATCTTGATTAGACAAACTAATAATCAGTGTTTGTTGCTGAAAATATTAATTAAAGATGTTTTTCTGTATTTAAACAGACTTTTTGTGGGCAGATTTCAGCAGGAGAAGATGCAAAACCAAATTTAAACACACACAACATCTAATTCTTCGATTTATATGCCATCTGAATGTGCAATAGTTTGTGATTTTGATTAAATCTGCTAGTTTTGCTATGATATATGCATTAATTGCTATTAGATTTAGTTTTTTATTCTACTTTCAGCCATTTTTTGCACCTCTGACATTTTGGAAGAGAAACGTTTCCAGCCCAACAGAGCAGAGACATCACATGACCCCCTCCCTCTCTCTAAATAATTCAATTTTGCGAGGATGGTGGCTTCTATTTGAGAAAGCACTTGAGCACATGGCTTATGTGATTAACTCCACAATATGGGCTCTGTTTTGTGTTTATACGTGTTGCCTGCTATTTGTTTTTGCAGTATGATGCTGAAGCAGTGCAGGATGACTCAATCATGCTTTTATTTTGCACTATGATGCAGTTTTTCCTATAAATAATGGGATTTAATTAAAAATTCACTCACAAGGGATCTGAGACAGCATCTTTGCTTTTTTGTGTGTGTGTGTCCATTGCTGCATTAATGATTTAAGATTAGACCAAAAAGAAACTCCAAAGTTCAGATGTTGTTTTGCAACAGAGCAGAGATCGGTCCAAAACTGTCTTTGTGCTTTTGTTGTGTGTGTGTTTGTTTCAAAACTCAAAGGTTTGTGAGTGTTTGGGGATTATTTTGGACAGTTGTTTGTGTGAAGATGACCTGAGTGTTTCCTCTTGCAGGCATGGTGCTGAGTCAGACCACTCCCACTCCTGCTGTGATGAACACCACCCTCCTTCAGAGCACCACCGGTCTGACTCCAACACCCGTGATTCTCAGCAGCACAACCCTAGGCTGCAACGAGTTTAACGTTTCCACTTGTGAGTCCTGTGCACCAGGCTCACAATACGACAACAGTGAGTCAGTCAGTGTATTTAAACCCTAAATCCTCACATTTTATTAGTAACTTCTAAGATTGTTTGAATCAGAAATGAGTATTTAACACAGTAGTTATTAAAAACTGTTCTCTATCCCTCACCAGACACGCTGCTGTGCACGTGCTGTTCTGATCCCGGGCTCTGTATATTTCCTGGAGCTTGTCTGCCTTGCAAAAAAGGCTTTTATCAGTCACTCTCAGGACAGCAGGAGTGCCTGCCCTGCAGTCGGGGCTTCTACACCAAGTAAAGACACAGATTGTGTCAACAGGTTTAAATGTTGACTTTTAGCGCTGCTAGATTCTTGATTGTCCTTTTTTTGTGTTTGCAGTTTTACCGGAAGTCCGTTATGTCATCCCTGCCCTGCTGGATCCTTCAACAACAACACAGGTGGAGAAAGTTGCACCAGTTGTTCACCAGGTGTGTAACACCATTACATTTGAGCAAAGCCACAGTTTTAAATGTAATTTGAACAGTTTGATGCCTGTTGAACTTTTTTTTCTGTTTGCTGTTCTCAGGTTTCTTTGCAGCAAAGCAGAGCTCTACTTCCTGTTTGCCATGTGCACTGGGAAATTTCTGCAAGTGAGCTTTTCAGATTTCTAACAGATTCTGCTTGTTTTATTATTTGTTGTTTTCCTGAAACTTGGATCTTGAAAAAACAGACTTATTTTTGTCTGTGTAGGGTGTGTGTGTGTTTGGAAAAATAACTTATCTAACCACCAAAATTGAGCATCACATGATTCATCTCATGTTTGCCACCGCAAATAAACACACACGGCAACACACACTAAAAAAGCCACACACAGCCAGCTGCACAGCTGGGGCTTTGAGCAACTGAAGGCATTTAAATTGTAAAAGCTCTCTGTGTTTTGTGTGACTAGTTGTGAGACTGGTTTGGTAATGTAGGACAGAAATCTATTAAAACATTATTTGAGGTAACGTTGCTTCAACTTTCAGAAACATGCTTTCCACACTAGTTTGAATAAACCATATATTCTATACATTAGGTTTATTTAAATAAAATAATTTTAAGAAAGTAAGACAGAAATGCAACAGCCTAATCTAAAAACATTTCCTTAACTTTTAAACTATCATCTGATTATATGTTAATTTTTTTTAGTTATTTTAATTCTAAAGCCCAGACCTGACATCAGTAACATCAATCTTCATTTTTTCTATTTTATCGCTGCAGTAATAATAATTAAAATTTAATGACTATTAACACGTTTTTATTTCCATCAGCTCCTCTAGTTGCACACAGTGCCAGCTCTGCCCTGCAGGAGCAGAAGCTCTGCAGACTGCAGCTAAAGCCTGCACACCATGTCGACCAGGTACTTCACTTGATGCCTGCGTTCATTTTTGTAAATATTTCAAGGGTGCAGAGGATTTCAATTACACTTGATGTAAACAGGCATGCACAAAACTCCCCGTCAGACATTGTGCCAGATCTGCAACAGCGGCTTCTACCAGATTCTCTGGGGCCAAGAAAGCTGTGACATCTGTCCAGAAAACCACTACTGCCCTGTGAGTGCTGCACACCCTCCACGCGCTAATATAAATGCATTCACTGGGGTTATGTTGTAGTGATGGAGAACTTTTGTCTCTCAGAGCCCTGATGTGAACCCCATCCTGTGTCCGAATGATGCTTTCTGCCCCAAGGGGAGCACAGCTCCAGGCTACTGCATGGAGACGTTCTTCCGCAAAGCAGGGGAGAGCTGTGAACTGGCACCTGTTACTATTGCTCTGCTAGTTATCGGAGGAGGAGGTGAGAACTGAAAGATTAAAAAAGGAAATTATGTCTAAATTTGGGTTCATGCTTGTATAACACTAAATAGTTTTTTAACCTTCAAGCTAGAGATTTAACATTGATCTCATTTAATGTTGGGTTAGAAACTTGACCAGTTTCATGACCCCACCACCACAACACCACAGCCATCTACTGGCCAGAAACTGCACTTAACAGTTTTGTGGAGGGGGGTAGGTGTTCTAGGGGGTGCTCTTATACATGCATTATGGCTGTTAGCATTACTCTCTTACTTTTACCTCCAGGCTCTGCCATGATGCCAACAGTAAAGCAAACTTCTTCTTTTTCTTCTCCTTGTGCTTTTTATTGACTATCAGTAACCTGAAAAAGCTAACTGCGCAGAAAATAGCCGTAACACATGTATTAGAGCACCCCCTATAATGCCTACCCCCTCCACAAAACTGTTAAGTGCAGTATCTGGCCAGTAGAGGGCTGCAGAGTGGTGTCGAATATAAAACTGGTCAAATTTCTAACCTCACAATCACTAAAGTCAATGTTAAAGCTCTAGCCTTAAAGTTTAAACAACTGTTTTGTGTTACTTTAAGGTAATCTGGCAGGAAACAGTGGGAGTTGGTGTTTTAGACATCAGCTGCTGCAAGACAACATAATGAAATGATAATAAGAATCATGCCCACACAATAATTCATCCTTTGTCAAAGGTCCTTTTTCAGTCACATCCTGCCCCGCTTTCCTGTTTCTTATCTCCAGTTGCTTTACTCTTCATCATTTTATTGATTCTTCGTCGACGGAGAGAGGCAGATGGAGAGCTGACGGTTGCCCGAGCCCCTCTGCTACACAAGGAGCGACCCCAGGGTCGATACTACGGGCTTCCCTGTGACACGGAGCCTGTTTACGCTGGCTGGTGAAACACTAAAACACAACAGATCTGAGAAAAGCTTCACATTCCACCTACGTTTTAACGAGGTGCATTTGGACAAAGCTATTGCCAGAATTTAATTATTATGTTAGGGATAAACAAGCAGTTTATTGGATATTTAGAGAATAAAGGCCATGGAATTTTGTCCCCACGTGAAAAGCACTTTTTATTGTGTAATTTCCTTTGTATATTATTAAAAAATATATTCAATTACATTAATTTTATTTTGTATTCAAGTGTGTATCGGTTGTTCTGTGACAGAAGTGTAAACAGAGGCTTGTGTTTTTACTATTTCATCATTGAAAGCTGCGGTTTTCTGAGCTGTTCAACTGTTTTTTAAATGTAAAATTTGTGTGTTTTACAAGAAAATAAAGGAAAAAGTTTGGGTTTCTAACTTTTCTATTGAGATTAAAGATTCTGTGTTACTTATTAAACTTAAAAAAACATTCAAATGTGTTTTTACTAACATATATGCACTTTACTTTTAGAGTTTGACACTTTTTATGACATGATATTGTCATAAAAATATGATATTTTATGACATTTAGGATTAAGATTAGAAATTAGATTAAGAAATAGTTTTCATTAAAAGCCTCCAGATCTGATATTTTATTATTTAAAGAAAAAAAATTATGTCAAAAATAACACGAATTATTCATATGTGTTTTAGTGGTATTTCTTTATTTGTAAAAGTAAACTTTTTGCTGAAGTATTTTTTAAAGAAAAATATAAAGATGTTAAAAACAAGAAGATTTGTTTTTCATCCCCAGCGATGGTGATTTTCTACTATTTAAACCGTCATGTCCAACAGGAGGCTGTGACAAATAGCATAGCTCAAGATCAGATAGACATGTTTGCAGGGTGTACCAACAAAAAGAAAGACAGATTTTTCTTGTGCTCTGTGACCTTTGTGCACAAAAAATTACACACTGGAATGCAAGACAATTTTCTGGTGGATGATACAAGCTTCTTCAGATCTTGAGATCTTAACCCTTTGATGCATGAATAATGAAATCTTCAACCACGATTTTTTAAACAATTTTTTTCATTCATATTTAGGTGTGAATGAAACAAATTTCAACAAATATCTTTTGTAAAATTTTGTTAATTTACAAATAGTTTATTACATGTCCAACTCAGGGGACAGTGTGCGTTCTGAACATGAAATGTGTTGGCTTGACTTGCTGAAGCACAAATGGAGGGGCTCACATGCAATAAAGTCTTCAACAGCTGTGCTTAATAGCAAAAATAAATAAATAACAATTTTGAGTACCTGTCCACTGTAGTGACCATTATGCACCAAAGGGTTAATCTTTAAAATGTGCCTTTTTAAATTAAATAATTAATAAGTTATCACAAGTCAAACTCTGTAAACGATATCCCTGCTGTTTTAACTATAGTTTTTAGTTTTAGTTTTTTTTTAGTTTTAGTTTTAGTTTTATTTGTCATATGCAAGTTAGCACAGGGTCAACATTGCAATGAAATGTGTTTGACGAGCAGCGGTCTCTCAGCAGCATAATACAATAGAAAAAGAAGAAGGTATAATACAGTAAAAGCAAAATATTATAGAGTCATCCTAAAAATAAAAGCTTACTAAATAGATAAGTAAGTATAGATGACTAAATATAAATATATCTAAAAAAAGTGAGTAGTAACATTAAAATGAAGTAACCAGTGCAGATTAAATTTTACTTGTGGAGCTGCAGGGTAACATCTGTATCCTGTGTTGTGTGTGTTTAAGTGTGTGTTTAAGTGTAATGGTTGAGGTGTCGTATGGCTTGGTCGTAGAAACTGTTTTTAAGTCTCGTAGTCCGAGCAGGCAGACTCCTGTAACGCCTGCCAGATGGTAACGAGGAGAACAGCTGATGCACTGGGTGGCTGTGGTCCTTGATGATGGCGCTGTGAGCTTTCCGGAGGCATCGCTGGAGATAAAAGTCCTGAATGGCAGGAAGCCTTGTGCCAGTGATGTGCTCTGCTGCTTTCACCACCCTCTGTAGTGATTTACGGCTGCTGGCAGAGCAGCTTCCATACCAAACTGTGATGTTATAAAACACAATGTTGAATATCAACTACCTTCTCTATAATATCTCTTTATAATCAGCAATTCATTGCTTCCTTTTATATTTTGTATTTTATAGATTTTACCCTAAAACTTAGTTAGATGCTCCGTTTCATTTATTTGATGATTTCACTGAGAAAACCGACCTACAGTTTCTGCATTTATCCGCTAGGTGGTGCTAATAAACAGTGTACTGCTGGAAGCAAATCAACTTTTGGTCCAAACAGGACTCCGTACTTCCTCACACAGAAAATCATGGCGGCTGCTCTGGCAAGAAGGTTATCGGGTGTGTAAACAGAATGTTATCGACGTTCACGCGTTTGTGTAAAAGCTGAAAGTACATTAAATTTTCCTAGATACTGACAAAACCTAAGTAATAATAAACATGCTAATCTAGGAGCATAAGCTAAGTCGCAACGCTAAGCTAAATGACGTTTTTCTGTTGCTAATGGCTCGTGTCCTTGTGTCCGACAGGACTGCTGAGGCCGCTGTCTTTATGCGCCAGGACTTCGTACATCTCTAACCCTTTCAGCCTCACCCAGGCTCCGTCTACCTTTAGTACAGCTTCAGGCGCTATCAGCGCTCCTCTTCGGGCTTCCTTGTGCCAGACACCCCGGTGCAACATCCTGCAGCGGTAACGACCACAAGTTTTAAAGTGTATTTGGACACATGGTGGGATATATGATAAATATAGTATGATACACACTCTTAAATGTTGTCAGGTACTGAAAACAAGTAGTTTTTATTCCTAATAATGATTTAGTCTGACTAGTTTAAAGTTTAAATTAATCCAAGCTAATTAAGTTTTGGCCCTCGAGGGCCACCACCTGCATGTTTTCTCTGTTTTCTTGCACCGACAGACCAGGCTCGAGTTTCTGTAGAAATTCAGGACATGCTGAAAAGGCTAATTGATTGTATCAGGGTTGTGGTTAAGAACGCTGAAGGACCAGGATTGAAAAGCGCCAAAGCCTTTTAAAAATACTAATGATTAATATCACCTGTAGTTGTCTCAAATATTTATGATTCAATTAGAGATGCTTAAATAACATTTGCTTTTCTGTGGTGTTGCAGTGTGTCAGCACTTGTTCCCAGCCTGTCTCTGCAGCCATGCAGAAGTCTGACATACTGGAGTTTAAAAAAAGGAAAGAGGAAGACTGTCAAATCAGTGACCGACAGATTCATGAGGCTGCACTGTGGTCTTTGGATCAGACGCAAGGTGTGCATTTATTTTTACCGGTTTATAGTTTCATTTAATACATTTAGACAAAAAAAAAACTTCCCTAAACAGGTTTTTATTATTTTCGTTTTTGTGAACAGGCTGGATACAAGAAAAAGCTCTGGAAGAAGATGCCTGCCAGACGAAAGCGCTTGAGAGAAATAGTATTTTGTAACAAAACACAGAGTAAACTCCTGGATAAAATGACAACTTCCTTTTGGAAAAGGAGAAACTGGTACCTTAATGATCCGTACCTCAGGTACCACGATCGGGTTAATCTGAAGGTGTAATTTACTCGTTCTTTTCAACGTTTGACGGAATATTGTGTAAAAATGGAATAAAACATTCTGTCAAAACATGTTTTTGATTTCCATTTCTTAATTTTTTATTTTACACAGTGCAGTAAAAAGAGTTATGTATCTTGAATTTGACATGTTTCTGCTAGCGACTTTAGCCATCATCAGAGCTTGCTGGTGTTGGTGGTGTCACTTCAGTTTGTCTGTTATTCTATTTGTGATTTATGTTTTCTTTTTTGTTTTGTGGAAAAAGACAAAGCATCAAGAAAAAGATTTTATTATATTTATTAACTTAAGTTGATTTAACAGAAATATTAAACTTTTTTGGAGTCATACATGATGCCATCATTCACTGCATTTTTGTTTTATTCAGTTGAAACGAAAGTAATTTGATTTTCTGGCCAGCCAGAATCTTCGTAAGGTCGTAAATTTGCACAATATACCTCAAGAGATGTTACAGCCATGGAATAAATCACTCCTAATGCTCCGGTTAACCAAAGCAAACTAAGAAAATAATTTGAAGAGGCCAACAGCTTCACACAAAATCAAAGAAACCACATTTTCATACAAAGTAAGATCATGCGTTGAGGTTTTTCTTCCTACACACAAATACAAGTTTATGTCTTATGCAACATTTTTTTCTGTTTGCATAAATTTTAGATGAAAACCACCTTAAACACTAACACTGATGCCACTAAGTTTTAAACACAAGAAAATCTCCCACAATTTGTCCATTGAAAACCCTTAATGTGCATATTAAGTGTATTTATAACTTCAGACCCAATGACGTGTAAACAACAGCTGTACCTGAGAAGCTTTTGTTTTTAACTTCTAATCGCTGTAAGATAAAGATGGGATGATGTCGTCACCCTCCACCACGATGAGAGTTGGTGTAAAATGAGGGTTTGGGGCTGAAGTAATCGCAGAAGGAACATCAAATGCATCACGAGGTGAAAGCCAACGTAACCAGTCTCACAAGTTCTTACAAGGTAGCAGAAGCAAGTGAAGGTACAACTAGTCGCTCAGTTAACAGCAGAACATCACACAGTGATTTCAACGACCATGTTTATATACAACAGATATTTACTCTTAGTAACCAGATTACTGAACTCAAATCTTAATTATTCATGAAAATGACAGGACATGATTAAAATGATGGTCAAAGACATTCTGATCCCTTTTTTGTGATTTTTAGTGAAACAGGTGTTTTGATGAAATCTGTTTACTACAGAAAACCCTTAAACTGTGAAGGTGATTATGCATGTTTTATTTGGCCATATTTGAGCAGTTGGTTTTTATAGTGCAAGTTATTTTTTGTGTGAAACACTCTGAGCACATTTTCTGTCTGATAGCCTTTCTTCAAGTCTCAAAAAGAAGTCCATTACAGAATGGTGTGGTAGATGTCTAATAGTTTAATTAAATGTATCTTATTTTGAAATTAAGCCTTTGGGAGGGAGAAGGAAATATAAAAACAAAAACTCTGCTCACTGATGAGAGTAAAATAGTCTGTGATCCTCAGCTTGAATCAGATAATAATAAAAGTGCATTATGTTTACTAAACTGACATAATATCTGATCGCCTTCCCAGAACAGATGTTTAAAGCAAATAAAGCATGAAGATAAGGAACACAAACTGCACATAAAGACATATTAAAAACATAAAAGTCACAAATGCAAAGTGTCAATGAAAAGCTCACTGTTATTTTTTTACATCATGAGCCTTTTGTAATATTCTGTCTGTTGAGGGGTCATTTTAGGTCACTTTGGTAAAACCGTGTTCCAAAACAAGGCTGCTTCAGTCGTGTCGCTTTTGGCCATTCAGCATTTTTTTACATGTTGCAGCAAAGGCAGCTGGAGGAGATCTGAGGAGAGTTTCACATGGCTTCATTGTGAGAGGAAAGAGCACTCCTGGATCTTGTGAGAGGCCTTAAGACTCTATGAGGAGGCTGGAAAATAGTGAAAACAAGGATGGAGTTGGGTCAGTTATGGTCTATAAAGGGTTAAAGCAACTTTAATAACATTTAAAGCATTATATCGTATTTTATTAGTGGCATCAAGCAAAGTCAAAGCTGATTTTAAATGAAATTTCTCAAAAAAAAACATTTCAAATGTAGTTCTAACAAGCAAAGCCAATCTTCTTGTTCAGAAAACAAATCTTTCCAGTTTTAAAAAACAATTACTGCTTTGAAAAACAGATAAATTCTAATATTTTGCACTTTGTACCAGTGTAAGGTAAAAATAATTTTATTTTCAAACTAACAGATAGCGTCACCATAAAAACATAAAATTAGTTAATAACAATAACGAAAAGTAAATTTCATAATTGACAGATGATGGTTAGATTATCCTATTTGTTATTTATTTTAAACTTTTAAGTGTTTATTTTCACTTTCTGATATGTAGAAAGGAACTTTTTAAAATGGAATATTATTTTTGAACAAACATTTTTGGAACATCGGTAACACTTTACATCAAGGGTCTCTTTATTAACGTTACTTATTACATTATTAAGCATTAATAAACTAATAATGTATTAGCACTTGCTTAACCATATTATGTAATGCATTACTAAGCAGATGGCTGGCCCTTTGTCCTAACCTTAAGGACACCTAATAGTTAACAATGATAGTAACATTAATAAGGGACCACATTGTTTATTAACACTTCATAATTCATTAGGTAATGTTAGTAAAGGCACCCTTTGTTTATTAATGCTTATTAATGCACCAAGCAATGTTAATAAATGCACTCTTTGTTTATTAATGCTTAATAATGCTCCAAGCAATGTTAATAAAGGCACCCTTTGTTTATTAATGCTTAATAATGCATTAAGTAATGTTAATAAAGGCACCCTTTGTTTATTAATGCTTAATAATGCACTAATGTTAATAAAGACACCCTTTGTTTATTAATGCTTAATAATGCACTAGGCAATTTAATAAAGGCACCTTTGTTTATTAATGCTTAATAATGCACTAAGTAATGTTAATAAAGGCACTCTTTGGTTATTAATGCTTAATTATGCACTAAGTAATGTGCTGTTGAAACATCTTTTATGACAATGAAAAATTAAATATCTAAATGGGAATAAAAACCATTATATTATTTTAAGCCTTTTTGTCATTCTGGAAGGAATCCACTTATTTTAATCAACACAAAATTGATATACAAATTACAAAGTAACCCAACTGGTTGTACCATGACCTGCAAAAGCAATCAGAAATGAAAGTGTAACAAATAAATATTGCTGCTTTCCAGAAATCATTTTCACAAACACTAAGAATGTTATTGTGAGCAGTCAAACACACTTCCAGACAGTTTATTGTGATTATTTTTGTCTCATGCTGTTTCTAAACACTATTCATTTAAATCACACATTTATTTGAAATCAACTCAAGTTAATCTGAAGTTCGTGCATCTGAGCTTCCAGCCTTGACACCAGGCCACCGAACCGAGATGAGTCATTCAGCCACGCTGCGGTAGTGGTGATCAGTGATTAAATCACCACTCACTGGTGTTAGAGCCAGGCAGCAGCTGAGCAGCCACGTTCACAAGGCAGAATACCTCAGGAGCTTTCCTCTTACTCAGCCTGAGCTGTGGAGAGCTGGACGCTGCCTGCACCTCCTTCACTGACGCCTCCTCAGACTCCTCCGGGGCTGTGGGTGGGGAGGGTGTGGGGGCTGGACTGGACTGGGGTAATGTAGTAGTGGGTGTGGACCCGGAGGCTGATGGAGTTTGAGACAGAAACTCTGCTGGGTGCAGTTGTTCCAGCCCCAACATCTCAAACTCTGTCATGTCAAAATCTGCACCATGGACAATAGGTCGGTGGAGGAATGAAGAACACACAAACACTTAACCCAGCTTGCAGGATTGTGTCGTTTCTGGACTTATTTTTATGCTCATGGAGATTTAAAGGTTCATTGTTATCCTGCAAAATGGACAATGATGAAGAAAACAAAGCTGATTTCTGCAGCACAAACATTACGACATTACATTGTTTCTATTGAATGTCCAATCAATAGTCAGTCTATAATGGCCTGTATTCGATATAGCGCCTTCTACCCCCTAAGGCGCTTTGCAACACGATCAGTCATTCACACTCGGGTGGGGATGAGCTACGATGTAGCCACAGCTGCCCTAGGGCGCACTGACAGAGACGAGGCTGCCGAGCACTGGCACCACTGGTCCCTCCGACCACCACCAGCAGGCAAGGAGGGTTAAGTGTCTTGCCCAAGGACACAACGACAGCAACAGACTGAGCGGGGCTCGAACCTGCAACCTTCCAATTACGGGGCGAGTACTGAACTGTGCCACCGTCACCCACAATGCAGTAAGAAAAGAAAAGATGACTGGAGTGGTTTAGTTTTCAGTATGAACAATTTTTTTATTCAAACCCTCCTAGCTCCATTCTTATGAACTTTAATCAACTTTGTAGTTTATTTTAAATCATTTAACATTGTTTCATGATGACCCTGCACTTGTATAGCGCCTTTCAGAGTCAGAGGACTCTAAAGCGCTTTACACCACAGTGTATCATTCACCCATTCACACACTGATCATCAGAGAAGTCCATTGTTGATTACATTTAGTGTGAGATGTCCTCTGACTGAAAGTCCTACACAGCCTAAATAACACTTCTAATTTTATCTCTCATCTGAATAAAGCCATCGAGTCCTTGTGATGTTGAACTGGAAACAAATCCCTCTGGCTGTAGGTGAATTTCATCATAAGATGGTGATTCTGACAACCCTGCAGGCCTGGTCTGATCCAAACAGGAAGGTAAAACAGAAAAGAACTGATTCAAAACAACATCCAGAGGCTTAAAGACGCCTGAGCAGGAAGACACAAAATTACATGACGTTCCATAAGTCATCACAGGACTGTCGGTAAGTTAAAGCAGCAATTCAGAGTTTTCCCCCTTTCAGGAATTACGTAGGATTTTTAAGAAATTTGTAAATGTGAGTCTTACCCTGTACTGTGATATAATGTAGGCAACACGTTTATTTTTATTTTATCTAGCCCCCCCATCCTGTGGAGCCCCTGCAATTTGAAGTGAGCGCCGCTCAGCATTAGACGTGTTAGACATCTGCTTACGAACAGATGTCAATCACAGAGCGTGCATGTGTGTTTGAGGCTAGAGGGGCATGTTCATGAATGAGAGGCGTTGCTTCATCTGTAAACATGGAAGTAAGGAGAGGGGCTTAAGGTGTCTGTCTCTAGATGGTGTCCTTTGAGGAAAAATTCAGAATGCGTGCTTTCAGTTTTTATCAAAAGGTAACTCCTCACCCTTGTAGCTCTCTGACTTGCTGCGAATGATGGGTCTGCTCCGGTGCTGAGCTGCTGCAGGCTGATCCGTGCCAGGTCCGGTGTTAACCGGGTCAGACTGGAAGGACGACAGGTCCTGCATGCTGAAACTCCTCAGTCGGTCTGACAGAACCCCTTGGCCCTAAAGTCAGAGACATGCAGCTTTTTATGTGGGTGAAAACATGAGAGCCAGGCGTTGAATAAACACACAAGCTTCATCCTTTCCAACTGCGCCGGCAGGTCGGAGCATAACAAAAGAGCGGAGTCTGCGTTACCTTTGTTGCAGCCATGACTGCCGCCGTGGCTGCAACGTTCAGTCCTTTCCTCCCAAAATGCACCAGCGTGTCGTAGCTTTTGTCTTTCGCCTGGCAGATGTACTCATCGATGTCCTGCAAGAACACACTCACGTATCTGACCTCATTATGGTTGTGTAGATTATTCCTGCTGTTGTGTTTCTTATTAAACTTGTTCCACTCTTGTCTGTTTCCTGACTTGCACGGGGTTTAAAGAGAAGGCAGGGAAACGGAACAGCAGCGTTTCCTCTGACTTGTTCAGCAAATACATTATTAACAGCTGAAGCGGGGAAAAGAAAATGAGCACAAAGACGTATCTGTCTGCTTCGCAGGACACTGCAAAGCTCTGACTCTATCAGTCACAAAGCTGAGAGCCTTGACCGAATATGCTCTCTTACTGAAAACCTTTACTTTGGATGCACCGGAAAAAACAAAGGAAAGGGATTTCACCTTTTCTTTTGAGGAAAGCGTAGGATGAACAAATTTCCTGTAGAGCACGCTGGAGCCCTTGGTGTACGGGGACAGGAGCCACACCACAAAGGCTATCTTCAGTTCATAGTAGAAAGGAAGCCTGCAACGACAAAAACACATCGTGGCAGCTAAATCTGTTTCCCCGAAAAGAGATGAAACGTAGCTCAATAACAACCATAAAGTCACTTACCAACAGACGAACATGTCTGTAAATACCTCCACTGTAGTGAATAGAGCAAATATTATCCAATACATCATCCATTTCACCTGTGAGATAAAAACAGGCATAGCATCAGAAAACACCAGAGAAAGTAAAAGTTGTATTAATTTTAAAAGTGTACTCACGTATTCTTTCACATCTTTTGTCTTCACAGCTTTATAAGATGAATATGCAGGATACAGTGTACCGAAAACAAGTCTGAAAGACAGAAAATGTTCCCGTCAGCTCCAATTTTACAGTCTACATATGTAGGAATGGTGTTTAAAATCAAGATTAGAAAAGCTTTGTGGAGAAAAAGTCGAGCACACTAGACAGCTGACATTTCAACCAAATATCTAAGACCAGATATTTGCTGTTAAACTAGTAAATCTGTTGTTTTCTAATGAAACGTTGCTACAATGCTGTGGAACAAATGTTAAAAACGTTCCAATCAGCAAATACATTTGAGTATCTGACAAAGATGACTTGGTTAAATAAAAAAAAAATTCTATTTTTCAACTGATAATTTCAGTTATGAAGAACCAACCCGGCTGTATATATAAATAAGTAGCCCCCCCCCCCCCCCCCCCCAAAATCATGAAGTAATCGTTATTATTCACATTGTTTAGGAAGCTTCAGTTTCACTAACCACACCCACCAGTACCACTGAGGAATGAGCTGTTTAGAAAGTGAGTGAGTGTGTGTGAGTGAGTGAGTGAGTGAGTGAGTGAGTGAGTGAGTGAGGGAGGGAGTGAGTGAGTGAGTGAGTGAGTGAGTGAGTGAGTGAGTGAGTGAGGGAGTGAGTGAGTGAGTGAGTGAGTGAGGGAGTGAGTGAGTGAGTGAGTGAGTGAGTGAGTGAGTGAGTGAGTGAGTGAGTGAGGGAGTGAGTGAGTGAGTGAGGGAGTGAGTGAGTGAGTGAGTGAGGGAGTGAGTGAGTGAGTGAGTGAGTGAGTGAGGGAGTGAGTGAGTGAGTGACCACACCCAGACCTGATTACAGCCAGATGTGTAGAATTAAATCATTTCAATAGAAGAGACGACATAAAGAGGGCTAAAAGATCTCTAGAAGCAACATGTCGTGCTCTGTTCTACGAGAACAAAATAACCCAAACCAACATCTAAAGCTCTGATGGCCTCGTTTGGTTCATGCCAGAGTTCATGATTTGTCAATAGTAACAAGACGAAGGACAAGTGTGCCATTCACGTGGAAACCTCTGCTGATCAAAAACAACAAAAGACTCAGCTCAGATGGACAAAAACTTAAAAAATAAACATCTTGAAGATTCCCAAGAACACAGGTGGAGCGTTTTGGTCGGTGAGTGTCCCATTGCATCTGCCACTGCATTTCAGAAACAGAACATCAGCAGTCAAGCACGGTGGCGGTAGTGTGATGGCTTCTGTGCTGCTTCAGGACCTGGATGGCCTTCTGTAATTGATGGACATAACTTCTGCTCTCTATCAGACAAACTTGAAGGATAATGTTTGAACTTTGACCTATAGACCTATATGGAAAATCATCTAATGTGGCTGAACTGAAACATTTCTGCAAAGACTAGCAGGACAGAATTCCTCCACTGTGATGTGAGAAATGCTTAATTGCAGTCTTTGCAAGCAAGAATGTTACGAGTTATTACGTTGGGGACCTGTTATGATATCTGAATGAAAGACTGATTGATGTTCTGTTTTGTTTATGAATAAACTGGTTTTGTTTTGTTAAAATGCTTCATTAACTGAGACCTAACAGTTAGCTGGACTGACCCCCTCACAGGCTAAGCTGACAGAAGATCTTGCACTTGTTCTCCCTTTCTTTAAGTTTCTATTTATTTGCTGCAGACACCTGCTGGTGCCAAGATAAAGACAGGGCCCTGACTCAACCGGGCAACAGCTGTGACAGCAAACCGATCGAATTACTGACCCACATCACGCTGCAACGCCGGCCTGACCAGTTAACTAAAGAGTTTAGGAGGGCAAGGACACTCAAAATATGATCTGTGTATGGGTGAGGAAGCACAGCCTTGCTGCTGTTGGCAGGAGCTGCATGCATGGGATCTAAAATGACCTGCATGCATGCAGAGGAAGTCCAGCGTGTAACAGGATCTTAATCTAAATTCATGACCTCACTATTTTAAGGTTTGAAACCTGCTGCATGGTGTTGCTTTACTGAAATGCAGATAAAAATGTGTTTTCTTCGGTGTTGGGGTGTGCACACTTTTATAACTCTTGCATTGTAACCCGAGAAGGCTGACCCATCCCTTTCGCTTTCTTGCCAATATGGGACATGAACACAACACATTGCTTTACTCAGGAGCCTCTCCTCGCCGCTCAAGTCATATTTAGGGCATAAAAGACGTCTCTCACATAGATCTGAGTCATTCTGACCACAAACTACTCAGCCAGTCACGTCTGGTCTTTGTCTCTAATGAAGACAAAAACATCTATGAGATAAACACAAAGTGAGCGCTGCTTTTATTTAGAGCCTCCTAGGTCTGCGGGCCTGGTTCGGCTCTCCTGCTGAAATAATAAAGAACAGGCGGTTCAGTCAAAAATTAATAGACCGTCACCTGACCTCCGCACACGCTGACGTCTGATTCTGATTAAATTGGCTTAGATGAAATTGCGGGGGCTTGGAATAAAGCGCGCCCCTTCTGCGCCGCCAGTCAGCGATAGCAGGACGCGCGCTTGGACTAGGCTGTAACGGAGGGTTGTTAAATAAAACGGAATAAAGATGACTTACACCACAAGCCTAGAGATGATCCAGGAGACCATTGCGCTGGAGAGGCGACAGGACGCGCTGTCTGCGGGGAGGAGTTTCCTCCAGATGACAGGCGCGTCCACAGGCGGCGGCGTCCGGACGCACACAGGCTGCAACGTGATGCACAAACACTCCGCGTCCGTCTTATCCATAGATGGCAGTGTTGCGTTACGCAGACGGCACTGAGCTGTCATGGAAGAAAGGTGGTAGTCGTCTGCAGCTCAAGGAGCATTATTATTACAAGAAACTCCTCTGATATCTGATCTGAGAGCCAGACGATCCTCTCAAATAAATAAATACATTTTCATGTCACTGTTCATTAAAAATCTTTCAGAATAATTGCATTCTAACAGGTTGAGAGAATTCACTTGTGAGCTCTGTCTGTTTGCACAAAAAGCTATTTATGCCGGATAAATTACTTAAAAAAAATGATTTAGTGAAATGTGAGTGAAATCGTCTCAGAGGGTGAGAGGATTTTTCTGGCCCAGAACCTGAGAATGGCTGGATTAGGATAGCTACTGTACCCTGGCTTTGTCCTGCCACTGAAACCAGGGAAGAGGTTTGGTTATACAACACCTGCAGAGGGAGGCTGAGACAGGAGGAAACTAAATCCTTTTGTCTATTTTAAAAAGTAAAGTAGGTGTCCTATACATGCTGGCTCCAATAGCAGATCTCCTCCAGACATCTTTAAAAATCTGCTCCAGTTTAGCACCATGATAATCCCAGATCCCACCCACAAAAGGGCATCTCTTAGTTAAAAATAGAAAGTATTAATAATCTCTAATGAAATAATCTATTTTTAAGAACAGCAGTTTTCTTCCTACCAAATGTGCTGCAGTACAATTTCTGACCTGCTGAGTGAGCTGCTGCCAGATAAACGTTTCCCCTGAGGACGGACCAAACCTTAAGTGTTTGTCATGAAGGAAGGACACGGCGTACAGATAAATACTGCAAAGCACCACCAACAAGTACAGTTGACAGAGTTGTCCGCTTCCTTCTTAAAAGTTTATTAGTCCCCCCCCCATTAACATAGAAAAATCGGATACACAATATTTAACAATACACAGAGACTCCAGTAACCAGTTTTAATTTAGCTCCTCTGCATCTTCTTTTGGATAAATAACTCAATTTTGGTGGAATAACAAACATCTGACGAGTTAATGCAAAACACCGGTAAAAAATAATAAGCGTGCATTTTATGCTGAGTGTACTTAACATGTATGACCACACATACAACTATTATATTCTGGCTGTACAGAAAAAAATAACAGACAACAGCTAAATCCACCCATCACCTCTAGTGTTTTGGATCATTTAGGACTAATTACCAGTGAAGAAAGGTACGGCTGACTGACTTATCAAGTGGCTTGGTTGGATTATAAATACCCATGTGCTTCCAGGACTAAATTCTGGAGAAAACAAAAAAAGCACATTAGGCTCAGAAGGTTTTTCCATAATTACATTATTTACACCTGTCTTAACCTTCTGACTGACTTTGGATGATAAGATATGCCCAGAGCCACCCCCTTCAAAAAATAGTTCGAAAAGCAGACCATCTTTTTATTATGCTGTAACAAATCTACGTCATAGCACAATGTAAACCTCAAAAGATGAAGTGAAATTATAATATGAAGCAGAGGATGCTCAGCTCTGTTAACACTGCACCAGAATAGTCTCTGTCCTTGTGTGAGCTGACGGCGGCAGAAGGGCCGATTGGCTTTAGCTCCTCAGAGCTTCCAGCCTCGACTGCATTGCTTCCATGTCCTCCTCCTCTGACTCATCCTCTGAGGCAGCAGCTGCTCCGGCGGGCTGCAAATCTGGCAGGGCATCTGTGACTTTGCTTGGAGCTTTGCCAAGGGCACCTAATAGAGCAAAAGATTTTAACTTCTATTCCTCTGTAATAAATAAACATGATCAGGCTCAAATTTGTATAAAAAGAACCCCAGAATTAGAGATTTTATTTAAACCTGCTGTAAGATCAAAAAGGATCTTGTCCACTTCCTCCTCTGCTGCCTCCTCCATATCCTCTCCATCTTCCATGCTCTCAAATGTGTCCTCCAGCATTTCCTCAATGATACCAGCCTGATGTAAATGAAGAAATTATGGTTAACCTGAATCAGTAAGACACTCAGGATCTTCCTGTAGCTTGATGTCTGTGCTGACCTTTGTCATCTCCTTGGACAGTTCCCTCATGGTGGCCTGGATCTCTGGGATTTTGACCAGACTCTGCATGGCTTTCATGACCTCTGTGCTCTTCTGAAGGGAACCAGCAACACGAACCAAAGCTGAAAACAAAAAAATTTCCTTAATTATTGAACAAAGCTGAACCAGGAGAAGGCTGGTTGATCTTTGCCAACACTTAGTTCTTCCACGCTCACCAAGCTGATTCTTCATACTGAGCAGGATAGAGTTCATCTGTGCTTTGGAGGCATAAAGTTTTGTGACTGCCCGTTTTGAATGGATCATCTCCTTTGCAAGAACCACACAAACATCTTTCTGTCCTTTTTTGGCAGCATCTTTGATGGATCGCTTAACCTTTTCTTGTTCCCTTTGAATATCTGAAATCAAAGGGCATATTGTTTCAAGCACATGTTCACATCTGTTCCCAATTATGCCATTACTTTAGTTCATGCTGTGATATTGTGTTAGTGCTGCAGCTTGAAACTGAAGTCAAACTGTTATCCTAACATCTTCTTTTAAAAGCTGTGTGAAACTGAGAGGGGTTGTGTGTTCATTATTCCAACATGGCATTTTCCAACTTTAGAATCCTTTGATGAATAACTTCATTAAGTCAAATATTTATGACACTTGATAAAATTAGGCTGTTTTGCTCATTGGTACTTTGTTTTTATTCAAAACTGTTTCACAGCCACTTAGAAACTTCTTGAATGTAAATTTTAAATCAAATGCAATTGTTGTTTTGTGGAAATATTGGAGTCCTTACCTCGAATTTGTCTGTCAATCACTCTCATTTCCTTTCTTATTTTCTGAGACCACTCGTTGATCTGAAGAAGTACAAGAATTAGTAAAAACAGTAACAATGTGATTATAAAACTATTACAATTTTAGGTGTAGCACTTGACTGTAACTATGTCTAACAGCTGAACCGAGAGATGACTTCAGAACAATATGGGTTTGTTTACATGAGGACTGAGACACAAAGTTAGCATGTGGGCTAACTGTAATTCTCCAGGTCAGCTTAAACAAGTCACATTCCACCAAATTTATAAAATATCTCAGCTTAATGTCACGGGGAATGGTGGCCCGTTATTAGTAAGAACTGGGTTAGTTATTCGGTTAGCTGAAGTACTTGGAAGGACGGACAAACCAACGAAAGCTAACGCTAGCCATCTTAGCTAAAGACACCCTCACTTCTGTCTTAATACGAACAAAACTCGACAAGACAGTCCTGGTATAACATATAAAATACTCACCAAGTCTTTTGGTGGTTTTTCCGGTGTTCTACCGAATAACCCCATGGTAATTGCACTGGTCAAAATCAAGCTAAACTATCTAACTGAAACTAGCAAGCTAATCGAACGTTCATCCACTTCCTGTTTTCGGGCTGAGTACAAACATGAAAAACCGTTTAGTCCTTATGGTTCTCAGTTTTGTAGATACACTGAGATGACGAAACAAAGCTAAAATGGAACGAGAAGCGATGTCTGCTGAGAAAGGTCCTGAAATTTCATTTATCATTGTTCTAGCTTAATTTTTTATTATTTGATTGTTTTTACAATTCAAAATTTTCATAATAACTTTATCATGTTGACGTTTATTTCAATGTAGTTTATTATTTTGTTTATTCTTAATAGATGTAGTGGTTTGTTTTCTGTTGTGTGACTTTAAACTTGGAAAGTATCCTTTCATTTCTCCATCTTTAAATTAATGTTTGCTGGTTATCCGGAAGCCCATTTCTGCCACTCTGATAAAAAAAGTCATGATCATGATATACCAATCTCATAAATATGAGATATTATTTCATAATTATGAAAAATTACCTCAATATCATGACTTGGCTATCTCAAAGTTATGAAAAACTCTCATTTGCATGATAAAGTGGTCTAATAATTATGAGATAGTTAAGTCATAAATATATGAGATACTAAAGTAGATCCTGATAAGACTTATCTTTTAGCAACCTGGACTCCAAACTTTTGATTTGGGGACTTCATGTTGCTAGAGAACTGAGGTGGCCCTTCTAAATATAACTTTACAAATAATAAACAATTTAAAATATATTTGAAATACATTAAGGTAATCTGTTTTCATGTCATCATTGGATGTAGAACTGACAAACAGATGCAAAATTATTTCTGTTTTATTCCAAAAGGTTTCAATATATTGGAAGCCAATTTAGAGTTAGATTTCTTGTGTTTCCACCTAGTTGACCTAAATAATAAATCAATCCCTTACAGACAGGGTATCTGGTTCTTAATCAAGTCAAATGACAGATTACAATTAATTAAATTACTTAAATTAAAAACAGCAAAAATAAGTGCATTTCTATTCTGATACAGGTTGTTTTTTGTACCTGAACCAATCCTCATGTAACCCTCTGATCTCTATTGGTAGCGCGACTCAGGGTTGTGAATGACCACAGTCACCAATTCTTGTCATGTGTCTTGCCCACGTCTGATCTCTGAATTGTGTGTACTGAAACTCTAATTTCCCTTTGGGATCAATAAAGTATCTTTGATTTGATTTGTATTTGGTTTTATTGATTGATTAGAATTTACAAACCTATGCTTGTATAGTACTGCAAAAAGTTATTCATTTTAGAATATTTTTTAATAACTAAATGTAATTTTTAAGGAGAAGAATCTCTAAGTCTTTGCCCATGTGACTGTTAGATGGTATAAGATCTGACGTGTTTGTAACATTTGATTTATAGAGCTGTTGTTAGCTTCTGCTTTAGACTGTTGATTTAATCTTGTTTAATACAGATCATTTAAAAATATTTATTGAGTTTCAACAGTTTAGATAAGTATAAGTGGAAATGTTCTGGCTTTCCTGTTTCCTAGTCGTAGACTATACATTGTTGATGCTAATTTTAAAAGCTGTCATGATATTTAAGTGGTAAGTTTTACTTTGAATAAATAAGTGCTGGCTGGCTGAATCTTGTTTAACTTTATAAAATCTATTGTGTTTGCCAGAGAGTGAAAAAAATCCATTCTCTCGAAAACACATAGCCTACTAAAGTACAGATTTCTTGTGTTTCCATTTGATTAACCTAAAATACATATAAATCCCTTACAGAGTACGTGGCCATCAATCAAATGAAAAGACAGAAGTAATTTTCACCAGTCTGATAAAAAAAGTAATCTTGTATCTCATAATTATCCTCCTGAGACCTGAACCTGTATTTGATGTGATTAAAAAAAACACATATAACTATTACAGAGTAGTCTACTCTCATTAACGGAAACAAAATCCACTTTATTACGTTAAAGTCAAAGCAGTTGATTCCAACTTTATGTTGGCCAGATACAACAGATTATGCTGATATAATCTACCAGAACTCCACTGCATCTTGTGTTCACATGATTGATATTATTTGTAATTTCGTTTTGTCTTGCGTTGTCAATTTCTAACTCACCACTGCCATATGTATACAGGGGCGTGTCCAATTAAGGAGTGGCCTGGGGTAGCAAATGCCACCCTTGGAATCTGATTGGCCACCCCAGGTGCCACCACACAGAATTCCCTTTACATAGGCTTTTCATTGTCCACAAAAGGCTTGGGGTAAAAACAAAAAAAGCATAACGATTGGTGCCACCCATGCACAAAGTGGTGCCACCCCATTTTAAAAGATCTGGAAACGTCACTGTATGTATAATCTTCTGTCCTGGCTTACACCTGAAGCTATGCGGAAGTTTCACTGGATGTTGTTTATTTTTAAGTGTGTTTATTTTAAAATTCCTTCATACTTAACTACCTTAGTACCATTCAGATCTCATTACCACATTCGCAGAATGCATCATGTTTCATTCGTCATCCCTTCCTCTAAATCAGAGTCAGGAATGCTGGCCTTTTCTATCAAAGCACCAAGAGACTGGAACAATTTGCCCGTTTTCCTAAGAATCATCACTACAATTCGTCAGTTTAAAATCTCTTTGTATGAATATTTAAAACCCACCTGTAATTGTTTTTGATTTAGATTTTTCACTTTTCTTTCTTTAGAGTTTATCTTTTAATTTGTAATTTTTATTTTCATTATTATTAATATAAATGTTTTTATTTTTATTTTTATAATTCCTATTGTGGTTTATATGTGTGTGTGGTATTGAAAGACTGTTTGCTGTCTTGGTTTACTATTTGTTTTGATTTGTATAAAGGACCCACTTGGAAACGAGATAGTTCATCTCAAGTGGTTTATCCTCTTGAAATATAATTTAATAAATAAATAAATGAATAAATTACAAAAATTAAATGAAAATTAAAAAAATGTCAAATTTTCTATAGAAAAAGAAAGAAAACAAAAAATGTTAAAGTCAATATTAATATCATGTATCTATAAATAATAACAAAAAGGTAAGGTGAAGATAATATTTTAAAAGTGCAAGGAGCCAATGGTCCTCATATGTGGACACAGGGCCTTAGAAGGTTATGACTTAGTTATCTCAAAATAACGAGACATTATGTCATAATTATAAAATAGCTCATAACTAAGAATTGGCTGTTTCATAAATGTGAGATACAATGTTTTTTTTTGTAACAGTGGCAGAAACAGGCTTCCGTACAGTTGCGTCATTGTAGGCCACATCACAGATATGTATATAAATATAAACGATATAAACACGTGCTTATCTCATCAACATTTATCTATGGGGCACATGCTACCTGCCTCTGGCAGGCCCCAATTGTAGTAAGCCAATATAGCACATAAGATTAAGACTACGGGAAGATTTTTAGTTTTCGATAGCCATTTAATTTATAATAGTGCAAAATTCCGTTATCTGTTTTTGATGTCAAATAAATGATGTCGCTAATATAAAATAATAGCGGAGAATATTTGTTGTGGTCGTGTCAACTGTTTATATGTCACAGCGGATTGCCTTGAGAGACCTCTTGAGCGTTAAAGATAAACGTCACGTCTCTGCTTCAAAGTGACGTCTTAACACGCTCCCTTTCCAGGGGGTTCTGGATTGTTCTTTTATTGATCTGTCGCTTAACCAATCACATGTGAGTTACGCACCTGAGCTGGCCAATCAGAGCTGTAGGGGGTGGGATTTACGGAGCATCCCTACTGTCAGAGCTGCTAGGTGACGTTAGGGCCGCCTAGGAATAGGAGAATCCGCTCTGGACATCATCGCTCCCAGGGATTACACCCAATGAGTTTGCTATATCCAGCCCGACTTACGTAACAGCTAGTAAATTCAGCCAGACCACGTCCAGGAAGCGTAGCTTCATCGAGCCGGCGACGACCGTTCTTTTTGTATTATCTGGAATTCCTTTTTCCTTTTAAGTGCGTTTTTTAACGTAGGATAGAACTTAGACGAAGGATTTCAGAGCGCTCATAATGTCAGTGGTTGGCATTGATGTGGGTTTCCAGAACTGTTATGTCGCCGTGGCGAGGAGCGGCGGCATTGAAACTGTTGCCAATGAGTACAGTGACAGATGCACACCGTGAGTATGAACCGCGCACGGGAGTTTGTTACGCAATATTAGGAAAGGCCGGGCCCCGTTACAGTGGGTCCATCACAGCAGGTAACCTCAAATCAAATTGTTGCGTCTGCGTCTCTTCTTAAAAGGACACTCCTCCAAAGTTCACTCCAAACTTATCTGGGTTAAACGGCATTAATTAGGTGTATATATAGGAGCTAATAATGAAACATTGATTTGTTTTAACCAGTGACGTTGCGTCTTATGTGCCCCCCACCCCAAAACCAGCTACACCCTTAAAATCCCACATGACTCACCCAGCTCATGCATCAGTCAAAATAGCGCTGGTGACACTTATTTGGGATGGAAAGATGCATTTCCTTTTAGCATCATCTGTCTCTAGGCTGCAGTTTTGGCAGCATCCTGCAGGGACGTTCAGCTGCATACAAGATGAAGGAATATTTTTGTGACAAGGTGAAGCTAGTGTTTTTACCAGAGCCGGCCCTAGGCACATGCGAACTAAGTGACTGCTTTGGGCCCCCACATCACCCGGGGGGCCCCAGGAGCACCAAGGTGACATGAGTAAAAAACAATGTCTCTGTATAATTTTCTGTGGTGTCATTTGGTTTTAGTTTGTAATACCGCACACTTTCCACATGTTTCAAGTTTTAAAAACAAAAGATAGTAAACCAAAGTTATTACTGTAAATTCAATGTTTGTCTGCTGATGTTTCTTTCAAATACCTGAATTAATATGCCACACTTAAAGGGACTTTACAGAGTTTTGAATTTTTATGCTCGCGATTGCCCCCTCAGGCCAAAAGCGTAACGGCAGCTTCAATAGTAGGCTCGTGCACGAGGCGTGCATGCTGTATGTGCACACTCCTTAACGAAAATAACAGCTGAGACAGTCCTGCGTGTGTGTGTGTGTGTGTGTGTGTGTGTGTGTGTGTGTGTGTGTGTGTGCGGCCCGGAGGACAGAGGACAGGAGAATGCGCAGCTAATTAATTAAATAAGTTGGTCCTGTACCTTTCTCTTCAGCACAGCCGACAAAGGTTTAAGATGGGTCAGTCCTCCTGCATGCTCAGATCATTCCCTTCCCTTGCTTGAAAAATTGTTCCAAAATGAAAGTTGAACCCACATCTTTTTTATCTGCGAATTCAATGCCGTTCGGCGAGTCTCAAATTAAAATTTGGGAATCTTACTGTAAAAAACATACCATTAATGTAAAAAACAAACTCAAAATAAACTATGTTGACATCCAGAATCAAACCCGGGTCTTCTGAACGAGAGTCCGACCGACATCTTACTAGGTGAACTAAAGCGCCAGTGACAACCTTTGTATCTGTAACATTTATATCCTTAATGACAGCTGAAACAACGTTCAAAGAACGGCTTGGAGCGAAAATGGCTATTTTGTTGCTAATTTGCAGGAAATATCTAGAAGAAAGATCTACAGAAAGTAGCCAAGGGTCCTCAGAAATGTAGCTAGCTTTGTCACTAGGCCTTAGGAACAGTGACAAAGACTAAAGCTATGGATAGCAAATGCTACGGGCTATGCCTGAGCGTGAACGCGCATGAAGCAGCCTGCTCGACCCGAGCAGCTCTCTTTTTCTGTGATTTTACAGAAAAACAGGCAATCACAGTAAAAATGCCAGGGCTCATTCTATAGGACCAGGGCACTGCAGGAGAATGTATGAAGAAGAAATGTATTATTTCTATACATGTTTTGGCTGTCAAACTTCCATAATGCCCCTTTAAATAACACTCTTCATTTTAAAATGCTAATTAATTAGAGCGTGGATTGCTGCTCCAATAAAGTTAAAATCAATATCCATGATTGGTGTAAGCTAATTACAAAAGATGCTAATGATAGTGGGCCTGTTACACATAATGGTGCAGCTTAGGAATGATGAATCATCTGGTGTTGGCTTTTTGGTTTGGGGGGCCCCCAAGGAAAACCTGTTTAGGGCCCCACAATGGCTTGGGCCGGCCCTGGGTTTTAGTCAGTGTTAGTGAAATGGATCCCCCCAAAAACCCACTTAAAGAGATGCATGTTTTCTCTTATAATGTCAGCCAAGGGGACCTCAATTTTGAAGGTGAACTGATTCGTCTCACTGGCCCAGTTTGCGGTTTCTCCTCAGACTCCCTTGTGATATTTTCTTCATTTCAGAAATTCCACGTTTCCCCCTGAAACATGTAGTTCAGTGGAATCCACACCATTTATCTTAAATCTAATTTGCTGATGTGTTTGACTGAGTTTAGGGCATGTGTTTCTTTGGCCTCCAAAAATCGTGTGATTGGAAATGCAGCCAAGAGTCAGGTGAGATCCATGGAAATTTGTCCTACATTTTATCTTCTTTATAAATGACCTTGAACAGATGATAACTTAAAAACAATCTGTTCACTCTTTTTTCCAAATAATCAGATCATTACAAACTTCAAAAACACCGTGCATGGCTTCAAGAAGTTCCACGGCAGAGCATTTGATGATCCATTCGTTCAAGCAGAAAAGAGTAAACTCCCTTACAGCTTACATAAGCTGGCCAATGGAAACACTGGAATTAAGGTAAAGCTTCATCAGCACGTTCCATTTCACTGCTTTAGCACGATCTTCTGCTGTTACTGCAAATCCCAGTTCTTTTAATTAAGCCACAATGCTGAACATCACAAGTTAGTTTGATGCACATGTCTTTAGTTTATTATTTCACTCACCTTACTGCTTTTTAAAAAATGTACACAGGTGCGTTATTTGGAGGAGGAGAAGGTGTTCACGGTGGAGCAGATTGCTGGGATGCTGCTTACCAAGCTGAAGGAGACGTCAGAGAGCGCCTTAAAGAAGCCAGTGGTGGACTGTGTCGTCTCTGTGAGTGACAAGAACATTAAAGCAAACTGTCCATTTCAACAAGCTGTTTAGGGTTAGGGTTGGGGAAACTCACAAATTCCTGCTTTTGTGGTTTTACAGGTTCCAAGTTTTTTCACAAATGCTGAAAGACGATCGGTCCTTGATGCAACGCAGATTGCTGGGCTGAACTGTTTGCGGCTAATCAATGATACAACTGCAGGTCTGTGTCCTGCAGTAGATTTTAAACGACCCGTCCAGTGAAGACTTAAAATAGATGCTAATAAATAAATGCTAATAAATGCGTTTATTCCAAACAGTGGCTTTAGCTTATGGGATTTACAAACAAGACCTTCCCACTCCAGAAGAAAAGCCGAGGAATGTGGTTTTCGTGGACATGGGGCATTCATCATTTCAGATCTCCATCACGGCTTTCAACAAAGGAAAACTCAAGGTGAGACTTTTATTTTTTCTGTTGGTGTGCTGGGTGTAAAATTATACATTAAAATGGTTTAACCCTTTGTCCTTGGAAGGGACAGAAGACATGTATACAGAGTACATGACCTGAAGGGGTACCAGGGTTTCACCTTGGAGCCGGGCTTGGGGTTGGGCCTGGTGGCCGTACTGTACTGTCACCCAATGGGACCTGGGCAATGTCAGCCCAAACCAGTTACTTGAGCTCAGCCACCTGTAGACTCACTGCATGCAGGAGGACCGTTTAGGGTCTGGTACATTGTTGACAAAAACTGGCACTTGCTTGTGGAGATGGTTGAGCAGTATGTCTTGGTACATAGAGATGGCTCTGGAATCCCAAGTCATCAAAAGGGGTTGGACTCACTTCCTGTTGTTGCGTAGAGTGCACTCTAATCTGCTTGGGTAGCAGCATCAGAGCCAGTGAATTTACAGTCAAACAAAGAAGGCTTGCTGTGGAGGCTTTAAAGGAGAATGCTTCTTAAAATGAAGATTATAATGGAAAACCCTGAGCGTCCTCTACACAAGACAGGAATTCGACAATTGACCGTCTTCTATCAGAGGTTTCTTAAGCTCTGCTGTAACACAAGAGTTCCTTTGTGCCCACAGCTTCAATGGATCTTCAAATAATCTTAAGAGATTTACAACATCCAGTTTTACCTTTAGGATTAATAAAGTACTTTTGGATGCTCCTCCACTCATCAGTCTGTAAAGCACCTAGCTATGCAGATGACACCACTCTCCTCATAGACAATAGTTGTGATATTTTTCAGGTGCTTGCCTCATCGTTCGACCCGTACCTCGGAGGGCGTAATTTTGACGAGTCACTGGTCAATTACTTCTGCGAGGAATTTAAGACCAAGTACAAGCTGAACGTGAAGGACAACCCAAGGGCTTTGCTCCGGCTGCACCAGGAGTGCGAGAAGCTGAAAAAGCTCATGAGTGCCAACTCGTCAGACCTGCCTCTCAACATAGAGTGTTTCATGAATGATATTGATGTTTCAAGCAGGATGAACAGGTACATTTTTTTCTCATTAAAAGGACGTCTAATGTGGGACATCATCGTTATTTAAAGTACTTGTCTGCAGGACACAGTTTGAAGACATGTGTGCTCAATATCTGATGAGGGTGGAGGTGCCACTGAAAGCAGCACTTGAACAATCAAGTAAGCTCTATGGATTTCCTTAAAATCATCATATTGTTACCATATAAAGTTTCAGCATGCATTGTCTTTCTATTTACTTTGTTTTTGCAGAATTGAGCAAGGATGACATCTATGCAGTGGAGATAGTTGGAGGAGCTACGAGAATCCCGGCCATCAAGGAGAGGATCTCCAAATTTTTCTGCAAAGACATCAGTACCACTCTCAATGCTGATGAAGCTGTAGCCAGAGGCTGTGCACTACAAGTAGGATTTTATTTTTCCATACCTAAAGCACTACATTACTGCATTATATACTATAAAAAACATTTGTTTATAATATGCAGTAAATATGTTTTTTATGTGGTGTGTGTGGATGTAGTGCGCAATTCTGTCTCCAGCGTTTAAGGTTCGGGAATTCTCCATCACTGATGTGGTTCCCTTTCCCATCACTCTGCGCTGGAAGTCACCAACAGAGGATGGACTAGGGTGAATGCACTCGAGACATAAAATAAAATAATATGTTATAGTTGTTCTTTTGAAATTCAAGTTCAGCTTTAGGATGCAAAAAAGTACTGACTTGCTTTTTCTTTTGGCACAGAGAGTGCGAGGTATTTAGCAAGAATCATGCTGCTCCTTTTTCCAAAGTGATCACCTTCCACAAGAAGGAACCCTTTGATCTTGAAGCGTTCTACAGTAGCCCCCAGGAGCTCCCCTACCTCGACCAAAGGATAGGTAATGGTGCTAATTCGGCTGTGGTTTTTACAATCAGAGGCTAATTTGCAGCAGTGACTCATCTACCAACAGCACTAGTCCACTGCTAGTTAGATGCAGTGGCGGTTTTACCATTAGGTATAGGTCAGCGGCCGCCTGGGGCCCCCTAGCCCTGACCGCTGGCACCCCTCTATTAATGTCACAATATTCTTATTACCAACCTGTCGCCGCCGACGGGATTGGACATGCGCACTTCTCATTACCATAATTCCTGAACCATTAAAGATATCTGTAAAATTCCAAAAGTGCTGAAAAGATAAAAAATGGGGCTTTTCGTGCTTATACAAGACATTACGGTATCCACCGGGATCCCCTGTCTTGAGCACAACGAATCACAACACAGATTCAGAGACGTGCTGAGTTTGTCATCCAAAATGCTCAGTTTTATAACTTTTGAATGGCTGATCAGATTTAAAAAATTCGGTTCCTAAAAGTACATAAAAGCAGCTTTCCAACGATCTATAGCATGAAGCAATCCGAGTTATGGAAATCCTGCTGTACAGCCTGATTGAAACGGAGCACAGCAGAGCGCAGCGCCGTGGTGAAAGCGGATAACGGAACGGGGAAGCTAATTAGCATAAAAAGGCGGCATGAAATTATGGAAATGCCTGAAAGAAAATCAACACGATATATTAGGTGTCCCATAAGCCTTAAATCTTAAGGCTTATATCTGAAGACAGTGACCACAAAGAAGGACAGATCTCCAGTGAACCAGGGTATGAAGGTTTGTTCAGTCTTTATTATTTTTTTTTTTTTATTTGAACAACCCTCAACTATTTGCTAATTGTAAGATTTAGCTTCATTCCAGCATTATTTATCTTTTTACAATAAATAATTATTTTTGCTAAAACAGGTTTTTGGTATAGCAGTGCACGCGTGCAAGAGAAGCACCTCATGGCAGTGTGAGGTGTGCAGGAATCTGCCTGCAGCTGGAGAGAAACTGCTTCAAGGTCTACCACATCAAATAAAAACGTCTGAAAGTTTTCAAAAATAAATGGTCTTAAAAACTGTTAAAAAAGATACCAAGGTTCACACTTTTTTAAGAATAGATGCATTACAGTTCAAAGTTTAAATTGTTCATTCCAAATTGTTTGCCCAAGTCATTTTGAAGTTCCTGTTCAGTAATAAATGTAAAAAATTCTAATGCGTTTTTTGCTTTTTTCACTTTTAAGCTGATTTTTTAAAGGCTTTAATAGAAATAAATTCTAAATACAAACCATACACTAAAAGCTGAGGTTGTTCTGAAAAAAGGAGAAGAGTTACACACACTTTGCACTTTTTATTAAAATTTTACAGCCATAAGATTAAAAACATACCAGGCGGCTCTGTTATAATTATTGTCATAAGAGGGTTATTAAGACGGCGATGCACAAACAGGAAGTGATTGGTAGTCATTCCACTCCAGTTCAGTTGGTGGCGGTAATGCACCAAATTGTTGTTTGCCAAGTGCCATAAGACCACAAATAAGAATAAGAAGAGAGGCGGAGCGTTCGTAACAAACTCAAAGCGATAGTCAAAACATTTAGCATGAAATGGAGTTATCCTAGTGGCTCCAATAAGAGAAAGAAGCATCATGCTTCATAAAAGCTTTTATTTTCACTTCTGAAAGTGACGTCGTTTTTCGATGTAAACATCAAAGGAAGCAGAAAAGGAAAGACAATGGAAAATGTTTAAAGGGAGGAAAACATGGACCTAAATGGAAAATAAAAAAAAAATATCAAAGGTAAAAGCACAGGAGCACTGATAGGGAAAAAAAAGCAGAGCAAATATTGAAAGTGCTCAAAGGGAGGGAAATACAGGAAAAAAGAGGAGGACTAATAAAAAAGGGAAAATAACTCATGTCAGAAAAGGGGATAATTTCGCAAATCCAGTTAAAGAAAAGATTATGGAAAATTTTGTGTAAGGGGCCCCATGTCTGTGTTCGCCTTGGGCCCCCAAATTGCTAAATCCGCCCCTGGTTAGATGTTTCCTAAAAAGATCTACAGCCTAGACAGGAATCAGAACTACGACTAGCACAGATGGGTTGCAGTGAGTCAGTTGAACTCTCAGGTGTGCTGTCAGTTTTTTTTTTTTTTGCTTCTGCAGGTTTGAGCTGCTGTCGCTGAAGCAACCATAACAACCTGCCCTCTCTCTTGCTGCATGTTGCCAGGCTGCTTCTCAGTGCAGAATGTGGTTCCCCAGCCAGACGGAAACAGCTCTAAAGTCAAAGTCAAAGTGCGCATCAACATTCACGGCATCTTCAGTGTGTCCAACGCGTCGCTGATCGAGAAGCAGAAGGGAGAAGGAGAGGACATGCAAATCGAATCGGAGCCGATGGCGCAGAATGAAGGCCGGGAGGAGGAGCAGGTATTGTAGATGTCACTCTTCTTGATGATGCAGCTTATGTAACCTAACAACTTCTGGATAGATTATTATTCAAAACATAGGTGAAGATGCTTTAGGGAAGCATAATGACACTGAATTTTTTCAACCTGTCTTTATTTTGACTAAATACATCATAGCAGATTTGACTAAATACATCATAGCAGATTTGACTAAAGACATCATAGCAGATTTTGTGAGGTATAGCATGTATGTTTCAGCATCTCATTCATTTTATATTTTAGAGAGAGAGAGAGAGAGAGAGAGAGAGAGAGAGAGAGAGAGAGAGAGAATTGTGTGTGTGTGTGTGTGTGTGTGTGTGCGTGCATGCGTGCATGTGTGTGTATGTGTTTAAACTCATTTTATTGTGACTCAGACCAAAATGCAGGTGGATCACGAAGGCCAAAGCCTAGGGGACCAGCAGAACGAGGACAGCACTAAGGTCAGTCAGGCTTCTTTTGGTTAACACAGAAAATAAATATATTTTATCCTTAATCAAATTTTTTTTGTCCGAACGTTCAAACTACGCTGATGTTAACATCATCACACACAGAACTGACCAAGTGTGCACACTCACTGCTGCTGAGACGTTTTAACATAAATCACAGATACAGGAGATGCGTAGCCTGTAACAATAGATGAGTGTTGCTGTAGCAGGGTGTCCCGTCTGAAGACTAATGCAATCCAAAAGCTTTAGTTCTACACTGAAAACTAAAACTCTTTGCAGTTACTTGATTGTATTGTGTACATCGGTTCTTCATGATTAAAATAACTTTAACCAATAGAACATTTCTCCTTCCTTCTACAAATGAACTCATCAAACCAAAGTATTTTATTTTAAAAAATCATTTTGACTCAACATGATTTTTAAGAACTAAAGTTGCTTGATTTCATTAACATCATCCAAATTTTTGTTGGATGATTATAGCTTGGGGCTGGGGTGTTTGTGCCCCTGTCTGTGTAGACCACGTTGCACATGCTCCCTGTGATTTCTATAGGTATCATTCTAGTTGAAGACCCAGATGAGTGCTTTTTGAACCCCACCCCTCCGTACCCCTACCCTCTTCAGTCATGTTTATTTTTGGCTCGCTGCCAGCTCAAGAATGCACAACTTTTATGTACATATATATATATATATATATATATATATATATATATATATATATATATATTTTTTTTTTTTTTTTCAAAAGATTGTGGCATGCTGACAAATCAGTTCCATCCAACCAGCAATCAGCATTCTGAATCATGGACACAATCTTTTAAAGTTACCCCAACAAGAAGAAATCAAGTATAAACTACACTGTACTCTTTTCAGTCAGCGTTACACAGGTTAATCTAGTCAAAAACTTGGTCGTTTATCCTCTGCCGCCAAGACAAACTTAAGGAATTTGGGTGTTGTTTTTGACCAATCGATGTCTCTTGAATGTCATTCAAAAACGTTGGTCCTAAACTGTTTTATCACTTAAGAAATATCTCCAAACTGCGAAGGTTGGTGTCAAAACATGAACTTGAAATGGTTCTCCATGCCTTTATCTCCTCTCGTCTAGATTACTGTAACACACTCTTCACATGTTTCAACAAAAAAGCCCTTGACTGCCTTTAGTTGGTCCAGAACTCTGCAGCGAGGCTCCTAACTGGAGCAAACAGAAGAGCACACATCACTCCTATTCTAATGTCTCTGCACTGGTTACCCGTTACCTTTACATTTCATTTTAGAATCCTGACTATAACTTTCAATGCCCTACATGGTCAAGCTCCTCCCTATATTACTGAACTGTTAAAGCCTTGTGCTCCAACCCAGCCTTCAGGTCCACACACCAGAACCTTCTAGAAGTTCCAAAGACCAGATACAAAAGTCGAGGTGATCGCTCCTTCCAGACTGTTGCACCCCGACTCTGGAATGATCTTCCTTTATCCTTACGCAGCATTGACAGTCTGGACACTTTTTAAAAACAGCTGAAAACCTTTTATTTAAATCTGCTTTTACATAAACCTTTTATTTTCTTATTTTTAACTCAAATTTGTCATCTTACATTTGTTTATTAAATTTTATAATTTTATGACTTTATTTTTTCTGACGATAATCTATTTCTGTTTTGAGATCATTATGATTTTATGACTTTGTTTTATTTTGTTTTGATCTATGTGAAGCACTTTGTGATCCTATATCTGTGATAAGTGCTATATAAATAAAATTTACTTACTCACAAAAATATATTCGTCCTACAAACTTGGTCCAATTATGTAGAAACTAAATGTAAGGATTAAGAGACTTGAACAAACAGAGGATTTTTGTTTTTTCAGTGTACATATCTGGCAATCTTGTTTCAGGAGGGTGTTTCTGGGGAGAAGCAGGATCAATCAGCAGGTGGAAGTAAACCTAAAGTCAAGGTGAAGAGTGTTGATCTTCCCATTGTGGCAAACAACATTTGGCAGCTGGACAGTGATGTTCTTATTAACTTTGTGGAGCTTGAGGTGAGCCCTGAGGCTGTTGGTCTTTGAATAAACCATCTAATCTTGATCTGAATGAAAAACAATATGTTTTTTCTCTCACAGCGTCAGATGATTAGCCAGGACAAACTGGTGAAAGAGGTGAACGATGCTAAAAATGCTGTGGAGGAGTATGTTTATGATCTACGGGAAAAGCTCTGTGGAATTTATCAAAAGTACATTAGCAAAGAGGTAATGTTGACTTTTTAGACAAATAGCTGCAAAGAAACACTTGTGAAATAAAAACATCTATGGATGAGAATGTGTTCCAAGTGTGTGATGATGTCACGTTGGGGTGGTAATTACAGGACAGCATCCGTCTGACGCTGATGCTGGATGACACGGAGAACTGGCTGTATGAGGATGGAGAGGACCAACCAAAACAAGTCTATGAAGAGAAACTAGATGCACTCAAGGTTTGTTTTATTTTATAACAAGGACATCTTGCTTTGCAGTTTTCAAAAAGACTGTTCTTATGTTGGGAAATGTTATAATTTTCCAGAGATTTGTTCAGCCCATTCAGGAGCGACACAGAGAGACTGAAAACAGACCAAGAGCTTTTGAAGAGCTTGGAAAGAAACTGCAGCTTTACATGAAGTTTGTTGATTCCTACAAAAAGAAGGTCCATTCTCTCAAATCTTTTGCAATTTTTAATGTTTGTTTTTATTAAATAATCTATTCTAATAGTAAAATACGGATGCAAATGTGAACAAAAACATTCTGGGCTCTTTATTATGTTTTTGTTGCTTTTTCACATCCAATTTTTCTAAAATAACGAATAAGTTTATTTTATTGATTATAAATTGTAATTTTAGGATAAAGAAATCAAAAGGTAGCATTTTCTTTGTTTGTCTTAGGATGAAAGTTTTGTGCATCTAAATCCAGAGGATGTAAGCACTGTGGAGAAGTGTGTGACTGAAAGCATGGCCTGGATGAACAACAAGATGAATGCACAGAGCAAACTTGCAATAACTCAAGACCCGGTTGTTAAAGTAGCAGACATCATTGCAAAAATTCAGGTATGAAAATGACTTTTAAGGATGAAATGATTTTCCTGAGGTTTACTCATTTTGTTTTGCCATTTTTTACTTCCAAACTAGGAGCTGGAGGGTGTTTGTGATCCAGTGATCAACAAACCAAAGCCCACAGTGGAGGAACCACCTGACGTGAATGACTGTGGAGCTCATAATGGTCCAACACCTAAGCAAGAGGCAGAAGGGAAGGGAGACAAAAAGGGAAGTCAGGATACAAAGCCTGGCATGAAAGAAATGGAGGTGGACTAAGAAGGGCAAACTCCTCAACGATCACTGCTTTTACCATCTCTCACCATTTAGATTGTAGCAAAAGAAACACCAGGGACCATTCCTCAGTCTTCACCAGCCACTATAGTGGATTTGTTCTTGTGTCATTTCCCAGTGGACTTTACCTTTTCAAAGACTTTGATTTCACCATTTCATTCGTACAACAGTGCTTTGCCATCCTCTCTCAAAGATTTGAAATGCCTAAGAAATAAAAGAATTTAGCAGTTGGTTTAATTTTGATTATGACATAAGGCTGTATCATTATGCCAGAAAAGTGTGTTTCGTGATTGCATTTCATATAGTAGCATTGTTTTTTTGATCCAGATAAGTACTGTTAAAATGATTGTTAATGCAATTAGTCCTTAGACGATAATCCAAACACATGTATACACATGTACACATGTATTTGTAATTGATGAGATTTAAAAAAGATGTGTAGAGTTGTATATATTCTTTTAGTAAATAAAAAAGCCAGCATAGATGTGTGCATAAAGGGTACATTTTTTATGTTAAATTGAACACTTGGCACAGAAATATTAAATTTTTTGTTTAGTTTTCTTATTGAAAGAGCAAGTAACGTCTAAATTAACTTTTTTTTGCTGATAAACTGTATAAATGAGTGTAATAGTGTTTTAAATGTGTGTATTCATTATTTTAGCATTTTCTTCTTCCTAAATACCACCACAGCATAGCGCCACCTTCAGCTTAAAACATAGTTTGAGTCATTTTGAATAACACTTCCCTGCTGGAAAAACCAGCATAGACCAGCATGGCTTCCTTGCTGGTCTATGCTGGTTTTTCCAGCAGGGTTTAGCCAATGGCTAAAGAGAAAGATACTACGTAAACCAGTAGAGTACTACGTAGCAGATCTGTGTCAAAGTTATAAAAGCAACGAGCGTCTCGGCCACGCCTTGGGGCGAGATGGGAGTTGGATTTGCAAGCGAGTGTAGGACGGTTAGCGGTAGTTCAGCATTAGCATATAGCGTTAGCATATCCTAATCTTTAGTGTTAGCTTGGCTGTTGGATATTGTAGTTTAGTTAGTGTTTAGCTCAGGGGTGTCAAACATGCGGCCCGCAAACGGGTTAAATCCGGCCCGCGAGATGGTTGTGTAAACTTTATTTTCATACTTTACAATGTAGAGTGAAAATAAACTTATCTTTGTGAGCAAGTTTCCTCTGTAATGAGTATAAATGCAACAAAGCTGTGCTCAAGGCCCACACAAGAACTTGAATCACATCCTGAAGTTGGCTGCCACTCAGGATGTGACTTTGATATTGATGTGGTGGTGAAAGCTAAAAGATGTAAAGTAAAATGAGTCAAATATACTTTAAGTGCTGCATGAAACTGATCTAGCCATGTGATCTGTACGCTCTTTGAATCACTAAGGAATGTTTATTTATGTTTTCAAATTTTCAAGTACACTTCAGGTGTTGTACTTGTACACTGTCCTCAGGCTCCAGCTTTGTTTTATATTGATTGTATTAAAACAAAGAAAACAATCTGAAGTTGTTTTAAATTTACCGGTCCGGCCCACTTGGGACTAGATTTCCCTCAATGTGGCCCCTGAGCTAAAATGAGTTTGACACCCCTGGTTTAGCTGTTAGTGTTATTAGGAAAGTAGTTTGGGTTTAGTGTTCCATATTGTGTTAGTATGGTGAGAAGGTGTAGTGTAGTGGGTTGCGGTCGGTCTGGGACCGCGGTCAAGTGAGCCGTCATTTGTGAGCCGCAGTCAAGCCAGCCGCATCTTATCCGCCGCGTAAATTTCCTTGCGCTTTTACACCAGTCTTTACGGTACCGCATTTTTCAAAAATTCATTAAAAATCATCCTTAATATTTGATGTCCAACTTTCAACACATCCTTCCTCTGGGACACCTACTGTACCTGTGTGCCAGATTTCAGACAGATTTGTAGAAATCCTCGGATATTAAAGCAAACAGTCAATACAATTATGTCACTTTCAAAAATTCATTAAAAATCATCCTTAATAATTGACGTCCATCTTTCACCACATCCCTACTCTGGGACACCTAAGATGCGGCTGGCTTGACCGCGGCTCACAAATGATGACTCACTTGACCGCGGTTAAATGTCCTACTTTGGCAAAATGTCCTACCCGTAGGATAATTTTTACGGTGTCCCCTGACAAACAGTCCTACTTTGGCAAAATGTCCTACTGTACGTAATTTATGCACATTTCTGCTGCCAAACAATAATTCCAGCACAAATTTAAGTAGGTATGACAGTTTGCCACTTAACTTTGCCCATCAGAGTATGCTTGTAGCTGATATTCATAAAGCCAGTACGGTTTGACACTTCTTTTTACCCATTAAAGTGTGCTTGTAGGTCACATTCACAAAGGTAGCATGGTTTGGCACGCAATTCTTATGCTTCTAGTTTATAATAACAAAGGTAGCATGGTTTGGCACGCAATTCTTATGCTTCTAGTTTATAATAACAAAGGTAGCATGGTTTGGCACTTGTTTGTAGAAGCAGTCTGCATGCCAAGGTGCTTAAGTTATACAGCTGTCACCATTGAAGTGATTGGAACACCTGACTATATAAACTTTGACAATGAACTCACTCCATTATAGTTACAGTATATATTTACTGAATATATTTACAGATACATATATTTGACATGTATAGATCCAACAGAACACAGGGACAAAGAACTGAAAAAGAAATAGTATTCATAACAAATTATGCACATTTGTTGCACAAGTACTTGACCAGGCTGCTCTCATATTGAGCACATCCAAAATGTGCCCATCTGAGACAAAACTCACACTGCACCTGGAGAGGGAGAAGGGAGGGGGGGTGTAAGTGTGTTAACCAACATTACGAATTTCATGAGAAAATAATTTCTACAGTGGCTTGCAAAAGTATTCAGCCCCCATGAACTTTTTCACATTTTGTCAGATTGCATTCACAAACATGAATCAATTTTATTGGAATTCCACGTGAAAGACCAATTTCTCTACCAGCTAGAGACTGGTAGAGACATATCCTAAAAGACTGGCAGCTGTAATTGCAGCTAAGGGTGGTTCTACAAAGTATTGATTCAGGGGGCTGAATAATTACGCACACCCCACTTTTCAGTTATTCATTTGTAAAAATTGTTTGGAATCATGTGTGACTGTCATTCCACTTTTCACATGTACACCACTTTGTATTGGTCGTTCACGTAGAATTACAATTAAAATTGATTCGTGTTTGTGGCTGTAATGTGACAAAATGTAGAAAAGTTCAAATGGGCCGAATACTATTGCAAGCCACTATATATTGCATTTGTGGTTTATTTGTTTTACCATTTCAATCATACTGGACTCAGGATCGGCTTCCAGCATGGAACAAACCACACAGTAGTCACCAGCATTACCTAGAAACACACTGGTGTTCAACCTAACAGTTTTTAAACAAAACTGAAAGTGCTTTTGCAATACAAAAGCACATGACTCAACTTACTTTGATGTTCTAGCAGTTCGCAAGCAATTTCTGTGCGTTGCAGCCCAATGGCTTCTGGAGTGGACAGCAACCTCTCGACTCATAAGGTAGTGTTCGGCAAACTGTAAAATATGTTACAGTAATTGCAATTAACTTAATTCTAGTTAAATACAATAAATACAATTAAATACAATTGCTTATTAAATACCTTCAACACTAAAACTCCACAACTGCTGGAGTCCATCTGCTTGTTGTGTGGCAGTCTCTCCATTTTCCAATCCACTCGGAACTTCATTTCCTTTCATCTTCAGAAAATTCCTAATGAAAACAAAACAAGTTTTTTGCAAGCATTTTGCTCAAAAAAACACAAACCAAACAACCCAAAACAGATAATTAATGAATGATGAATACCTTCAGTTACGCATAATTTTCCTTTCATAACAACCTTAATTTCCAAGAGGGTCTAACAGCAGTACAGATTGTGAGGAGATTTTGACAACCTAAAATAAAAATCGTATTTAGTAGAATGTACCACATGAGTTGTTAGGATTAACAATCAATTACTGACCCTTTTGTTTGAATTTTGAGGCATATCTTCTGAGGTTTTGCCTCTGAGCCTTGTCATATCCTGAAGGGTAGGAGCCTGCAGAAATGAATGTGTAAATCTCTTCCCACTTCTTCTCCATATCAATTAATGTAAGTAGACATTTTCTTCTGAGCTTCAATATGTGCAGTTAACAATGCAAATAATTTAACTTATTAAATAGCGACATTACCGAAACAGCCTTAAAACACCGAAGCTGCGGATTCAGAAGTGTTGTCCAAATACTACATGTCCAGTAACTTCACTGCAGACTTAACCAAAGCTGCAAATTCGACAGTTTTGTGCAGAAAGCAGATCGCGACTTTACTTTAATATTGACAAACAATCACAAAGGCTTAAAAAATCAAGTATCAATGTCAATAAAAAGTACTAATACTTACTACTTACCTATTTTCCTGGAAACATGACAACGGAGTAGCATAAAATCACAGCCGGATGCGCTCGGCTTCCCTTTTTGTGTTGTGCGCATGCGCGCACATGCGCGCACATGCGCTGGAACAACGGGTAGGACTGTTTACCGCACATGCGCAGGAAAAAGGTAGAACTTTGCTTTATGACATCATCATCTTCATCATCATCATCATCACCTCTATATCTAAGCGGATTCTACCAGGCATTCAGTTCTCAGTGACGCACCGTCAGAGACAGTCGTGCTTGCTCGTTGTTCGATAGTTTTTCAACTTATCGTCTACGTGTTATTTAGCATTATGGGAGACTCTTTTGCACACAAGAGTTTCTCTCCAGCTCTGGTTAAAGATTCAGAGACTTATATTAGCATGGAACAACCGCATTTGTCAGAGAATCGTGGTTTAGTTTCAGCAACCAAACGGAAAGCCGTTTTAGACCCTGGACCTTCCACAAAAAGGTTTAAGGTTTCTGATGAAGGCAAACTCTCTGAAAACAATCAGAACAAAATACAAATTGGCAAATTCACAAAGAAATCAATTTCCTTTGATGGTGAGGGATCTGAAAATCCAGACAAGGAATGCAGATATTTGGTTCCTGAGAAAGGATCGTCCTCTGCCAAAAGGAAAGCTGCTTTTCATCACGAACCTCCCACAAAACGGTGTAGGGTTTCAGGTGAAGGCAGTGTCTCCAGACATAACCTGGATGAGACATCCAGAGCCTCAAAAAGGTCACTCTCACCAGATGGTAAGGGATCTGGAAGTCCAGCAAAGAGAATCAGGCTGTCTGATTCTGAGAGTCCCTCGCTTTCAGCCAAAGATCAGTTTGAGGCAAAATACGAGCAAAAAGATCAGCTCGGAAAGGGAGGCTGTGGATCTGTTTATGGTGGCTACCGCAGGGCAGACAGTTTACCTGTGGCAATCAAACATATACCAAAGGGAAATGTAGTCTGGACAGATACGGACGAGAATGGCCAGCGGCTCACCATTGAGGTAGCCGCCATGCTAAAACTCCAGACAGAATCAGCTGATTCGGTGGGGAAGTCCGCTCCAATTTCCCTCCTGGACTGGTATGACTTCAACCAGGAACAAATTCTAGTGTTGGAAAGACCCGTGCCTGCAGTGGACCTCTCACAGTTTGTTAAAAATAACAAAGAGCCCCTACAGGAGAATCAGGCTAAAACAATTATTAAACAGCTGGTTGATGCCGTCAAACATCTGGAGGACACCAACATTTTCCACAGAGACATCAAACCACAAAATATTCTGCTTGAAACAGGATCAGAAATCCCGCGACTGCGACTGATTGACTTTGGACTGAGTTGTTTCACCGACACAAAATATAAAGACGGCTGGTTCCACGGCACACCGAAACACGTCCCTCCTGAGTTTATTTCCAAACGCATTTATGAGGCAGGACCAGCAACCGTGTGGCAGGTGGGAATTGTTCTCTATGAAATGCTCCACGAAAGTTTGTTTGACTCAAAAATGTTTTTCAATAACGAACTCAGAATCAGGACGGATCTCTCTCCATACTGTATGAACTTCCTAAGGAGCTGTTTACTTATGAGGCCATGGCGTCCCACCTTAAAGCAGCTCCAGCGTCACCCTTGGCTTAGGTAAAAGAGAAACTAAAGTCTTCAAAGCTCTGGACCCAATTCAACCGGCACCAAGCTAGATCCCTCCTAACTCAGACACCCCTCAACCCCTAACAGAGTCACCTATCATCCCCCTATATTTCCCTCAACCCACTGCAGGACTGAGCCCAAAAAAAGGCCCTGGCAGTCCACCATAACTGCAAAGGCACACAACACACCAGAGAATCAGCATGCTGTGTTAGAAACCAGAAAGAGGAAAAAAAACTGCTGGATCTAGAAAAGTCTGTCAAGCCAGACCCAGAGAAGAAAGTCGAGGTGATTCCTGCACCTTTCCCTCTGGAAACCCTGCAGAAACGTCAGACAATGAAGGGAACATCCTTCAAAAGGAAACAGGAGAGAGAAAGTTAGTCACCGAGAAAATGTTAGAAAAAATATAAATTCTCAAGCAGCAGGTGGAAAAAGCCAGAAACCAAAATCCAAATGGAAAACGTTAGAATGGTTTAGTTCGAATATGCAGATTTCAGCCTGAGACAGGCTACGTGTCCCTAAATCTGTAAAAAAAAAAAAGGCAACACAAGGATGGTGTCACAGAAAACACTCGTGGAAATGCTTTCTGTGTGTCCTTGTGCTGCGGGGGGGTTTTCTCTGGGAGCTCCAGTTCACCCCCCACCCAGGAATATTCTAGTCCAACTTATTGTCTACAACTTATTTAGCATTATGGGAGACTCTTTTGCACACAAGAGTTACTCTCCAGCTCTGGTTAAAGATTCAGAGACTTATATTAGCATGGAACCACCGCAAAATTACAAATGATCATAAAACCAATGAAAAATTATTACAAATTTGAGTTAAAAAATAGGAAAACAAAAGATTTTGGTAAAAACAGCTTTAACAGCTGTTTTTTAATGGTTACCAGACTGTCAACACTGCATAAGGTTAGAGGAAGTTCATTCCAAAGCCAGGGTGCAACAACCTGGAAGGAGCGATCACCTTGACTTTTAAATCTGGTCTTTGGAACTTCTTGGGTCGGATCAGAAGAAACAAAAAAGGATGTAATCCTCAGGTGAAGAGCAATAAGGGCCTTGCCAAAAAGCAGCATCAGCCTCGTCTTTGCCCTTTCCCTTGACTCTGCCCCTTTAGAACTTTGCTTTATGACATCATCATCTCCATCATCATCTCCATCATCAGGTGATCATGGTATATATCTAAGCGGATTCTACCAGGCATTCAGTTCTCAGTGACGCACCGTCAGAGACAGTCGTGCTTGCTCGTTGTTCGATAGTTTTTCAACTTATCGTCTACGTGTTATTTAGCATCATGGGAGACTCTTTTGCACACAAGAGTTTCTCTCCAGCTCTGGTTAAAGATTCAGAGACTTATATTAGCATGGAACAACCGCATTTGTCAGAGAATCGTGGTTTAGTTTCAGCAACCAAACGGAAAGCCGTTTCAGACCCTGGACCTTCCACAAAAAGGTTTAAGGTTTCTGATGAAGGCGGACTCTCTGAAAACAACCCAAACAATGTATAAATAGACAACTTCTCAAAGAGAATCATTTCCTTTGATGGTGAGGGATCTGAAACTCCAGAAAAGGAATGCTGATTTTGGGTTCCTGAGAAAGGATCGTCTTCTGCCAAAAGGAAAGCTGTTTTTCATCACAAACCTCCCACAAAAGGGTCTAGGGTTTCAGGTGTAGAAAGCAGGTATAACATGTTTAAGATAGAAAACTGAAACATCATAACTGCTGATTGTTTCTTTCAGATTAACTCAGCGCTTGTGTTTAGGACGTACCCTACAACCCTAACATGTTCAACCAGCAACACATTCTCACTCCCAGCGCATCAAAAACAAACGCTTGGTCAGCCACCCTCTGCGTCAGACCCTTGACGCCAAAAGTGCCCTTTTTCGTTACTTATGTGTGAAAAGGGGTTTTTCCCTATTCTGACTGCAGATCCCAATGCAGCGATACACTGACGCGATGGGATGTCCGCAGCCAGGGCACCAAACAAGCTCATTGTACCTCAACTTAACCTTATCTTCTTATTTAACCTTATCCTCGTTATTTAACCTTCCTCTCACCCTATCCTAACCTTAACCATCTTGCTAGCGAACACATTAGTGATGTGTCGATCGCTCTAAAAGCCGACTCTATGAAGTGAACGGCGGGAGCCGCCTCGTCATTGGTCGAGTTCGGGCCGAGCCAACGCGAGGGGGAGGTTTCAACTACCACGGTGGAGGTTAAAAGTAGAGGGTATTCGTAACCTCCCCCTCGCCAGATGGTATGTTCTAACGTTCCCCTTGGGCGGCAAATACGAAAATTCACAGTCAGAATGCATGGGAAACAAACGCTTGATCACAGTGAGAGTAACGTCTTAGGTAGCAAGAGGGTTAAGGTTAGGATGAGGGAGAGGGGAAGGTTATAAATAGTGAAACGTTAAGATTTAGGTGCGGTTAAATGAGCTGGTTCGGTCCCGCATCAGCGGATACCTCATCACGTCAGTTTTACGCTGCACTGGGATCTGCATTTACAAAAGGGAAAAACCCCTTTTCGCACATAAGTAACGAAAAAGGGCGCTTTTGGCGTCTGGGGTCTGATGTGGAGGGTGGCTGACCAAGCGTTTGTTTTTGACGCGCTGGGAGTGAGAATGTGTTGTTCAACCAGGTAAGCACCCCAGTAGGTCGTGGCAGACGGTCACTCATACTGAGCCAGGTTCTGCTGGAGGTTTCTCCCTGTTAAAGGGGAGTTTTCCTCTCCACTGTCGCTACATGCTTGCTTAGTATGGGGATTGCTGTAAAGTCACTGACTCGACTAGTCAGTGACTTTAGAGCAATCAGCTGGGTTTCCTTACATAGAGACATTCAACTAATCAGAATAATGAACTCAATCAATTGTTCAATAATTTGGTTCAACTGGAGTGTTTGCACTTTAAAGTGCCTTGAGAGGATTTGTTTTACAAATGGGTAATTTATAAGTAAACTGAATTAAGTTAAATCAAGATGGAGAATAAAATTTTATCCAATAAAAAAAAAAAAAAAAAAAAAAACTAACTCTGCCAGAGTGTCCCTCTCTGGGTCACTTCTGCCGGTCCCAAGCCCGGATAAAAGAGGAGGGGTTGAAATTGTGACACAGATAAAACATTACATGAGGTATTCATTCATTTATGGTTTCAAACACATTTACAAGTGCAGATCATTTATCATTTATAGTGTTGATCAGGCAGAGCTTTGTTGCCAGCGTTCCATTGCATAATGGCTTCAAACACGTATATAATAGTGTTAGTTTTTACGTAAACCATTGGATGAAATTACACAAACTGAGTGAGCTCTAGTTAAGGCGCTTTCAATAGTTTGTGTGTGTGTGTGTGTGTGTGTGTGTGTGTGTGTGTGTGTGTGTGTGTGTGTGTGTGTGTGTGTGTGTGTGTGTGTGTGTGTGTGTGTTTGGGGGAGGGTACATTGGAACTTTGTCCCCCCCAGTTTGAAAATCCTATCTGCGCCCCTGATGCAGCAGTCTTAAAATTGCAAAGCTTCTGAAGTGTGATAATCGAACAATCAAGCGTTTCATTCAAAATAGTCAACAGGGTTGCAAGAAGCGTGTGGGCAAACCAAGGCGCAAAATAACTGCCCATGAACTGAAAAAAGTCAAGCGTGCAGCTGCCAAGATGCCACTTGCCACCAGTTTGGCCATATTTCAGAGCTGCAACATCACTGGAGTGCCCAAAAGCACAAGGTGTGCAATACTCAGAGACATGGCCAAGGTAAGAAAGGCTGAAAGACGACCACCACTGAATAAGACACACAAGCTGAAACGTCAAGACTGGGCCAAGAAATATCTCAAGACTGATTTTTCTAAGGTATTATGGACTGATGAAATGAGTGAGTCTTGATGGGCCCGTGGCTGGATTGGTAAAGGGCAGAGAGCTCCAGTCCGACTCAGACGCCAGCAAGTTGGAGGTGGAGTACTGGTTTGGGCTGGCATCATCAAAGATGAGCTTGTGGGGCCTTTTCGGGTTGAGGATGGAGTCAAGCTCAACTCCCAGTCCTTCTGCCAGTTCCTGGAAGACAACTTCTTCAAGCAGTGGTACAGGAAGAAGTCTGCATCCTTCAAGAAAAACATGATTTTCATGCAGGACAATGCTCCATCACACGCATCCAAGTACTCCACAGCGTGGCTGGCAAGAAAGGGTATAAAAGAAGAAAAACTAATGACATGGCCTCCTTGTTCACCTGATCTGAACCCCACCGAGAACCTGTGGTCCATCATCAAATGTGAGATTTACACGGAGGGAAAACAGTACACCTCTCTGAACAGTGTCTGGGAGGCTGTGGTTGCTGCTGCATGCAATGTTGATGGTGAACAGGTCAAAACACTGACAGAATCCATGGATGGCAGGCTTTTGAGTGTCCTTGCAAAGAAAGGTGGCTATATTGGTCGCTGATTTGTTTTTGAATGTCAGAAATGTGTATTTGGGAATGTGGAGATGTTATATTGGTTTCACTGGTAAAAATAAATAATTGAAATGGGTATATATTTGTTTTTTGTTAAGTTGCCTAATAATTATGCACAGTAATAGTCAACTGCACACACAGATATCCCCCTAAAATAGCTAAAACTAAAAACAAACTAAAAACTACTTCCAAAAACATTCAGCTTTGATATTAATGAATTTTTTGGGTCCATTGAGAACATGGTTGTTGTTCAATAATAAAATTATTCCTCAAAAATACAACTTGCCTAATAATTCTGCACTCCCTATATGTATATATATATATATATATGTGTGTGTGTGTGTGTGTGTGTGTGTGTGTGTGTGTGTGTGTGTGTGTGTGTGTGTGTGTGTGTGAGATTATATACATATACATATATATGTATATATATATGTATATACATATATAAATGTATATATATATATGTGTAAACACACATATATATACACATACATATATACATGTATATGTATATGTATATATGAACTGTATATACATGTATATGTATATATGTGTGTATTTACATATATATATACACATATATACATATATATACAGTGGGGCAAAAAAGTATTTAGTCAGCCACCGATTGTGCAAGTTCTCCCACTTAAAATGATGACAGAGGTTAGTAATTTACATCATAGATACACTTCAACTGTGAGAGACAGAATGTGAAAAAAAATCCATGAATTCACATGGCAGGATTTTTAAAGAATTTATTTGAAAATCAGGGTGGAAAATAAGTATTTGGTCAATAACAAAAATTCAACTCAATACTTTGTAACATAAACTTTGTTGGCAATAACAAGAGGTCAAACGATTACTATAAGTCTTTACCAGGTTTGCACACACAGTAGCTGGTATTTTGGCCAATTCCTCCATGCAGATCTTCTCGAGAGCACTGATGTTTTGGGGCTGTCGCCGAGCAACACGGACTTTCAACTCCCTCCACAGATTTTCTATGGGGTTGAGGTCTGGAGACTGGCTAAGCCACTCCACGACTTTCAAATGCTTCTTACGGAGCCACTCCTTTGTTGCCCGGGCGGTGTGTTTGGGATCATTGTCGTGTTGGAAGACCCAGCCACGTTTCATCTTCAAACCTCTCACTGATGGAAGGAGGTTTTGGCTCAGAATCTCACGATACATGGCCCCATTCATTCTGTCCTTAACACGGATCAGTCGTCCTGTCCCCTTAGCAGAAAAACAGCCCCAAAGCTTGATGTTCCCATCCCCATGCTTCACAGTAGGTATGGTGTTCTTGGGATGCAACTCAGTATTCTTCTTCCTCCAAACACGACGAGTTGAGTTTATACCAAAAAGTTCTACTTTGGTTTCATCTGACCGCATGACATTCTCCCAATCCTCTGCTGTATCATCCATGTGCTCTCTGGCAAACTTCAGACGGGCCTGGACATGCACTGGCTTCAGCAGCGGAACACGTCTGGCACTGCAGGATTTGATTCCCTGCCGTTGTAGTGTGTTACTGATGGTGACCTTTGTTACTGTGGTCCCAGCTCTCTGCAGGTCATTCACCAGGTCCCCCCGTGTAGTTCTGGGATTCTTGCTCACCGTTCTCTTAATCATTTTGACCCCACGGGATGACATCTTGCATGGAGCCCCAGATCGAGGGAGATTATCAGTGGTCTTGTATGTCTTCCATTTTCTGATAATTGCTCCCACAGTTGATTTCTTCACACCAAGCTGCTTGCCTATTGTAGATTCACTCTTCCCAGTCTGGTGCAGGTCTACAATTCTTTTCCTGGTGTCCTTCGAAAGCTCTTTGGTCTTGGCCATAGTGGAGTTTGGAGTCTGACTGTTTGAGGCTGTGGACAGGTGTCTTTTATACAGATAATGAGTTTAAACAGGTGCCATTAATACAGGTAATGAGTGGAGGACAGAAAAGCTTCTTAAAGAAGACGTTACAGGTCTGTGAGAGCCAGAGATTTTCCTTGTTTGAATTGACCAAATACTTATTTTCCACCCTGATTTACAAATAAATTCTTTAAAAATCCTGCCATTCATGGATTTTTTTTCACATTCTGTCTCTCACAGTTGAAGTGTACTTCAACTGTGTTGGCTGTTTTTGACGTGATTTTTTAGTGAGGCTAGCTGGGTTTGGCTAAAACATGTTACCATTAAACTTTTGTTTTGAACTTAGTTGAAATCACTCAAGGTGTGTGGGGTGGATGACCCTCTGTCATGGTCCACAGCAAGAACAGACTGGTACTGCAGGGTAACGATCCCCGTCTCATTGCTGAGAGTACCGTTACAGCACTATTCTTTGTGGTTTTACTTTGTCTGGTCTTCAGAACCAAAAAGCTTATTTCTGCTTGACAACTTTTCTGGATCTGAAATTTGTGTCCTTTGCCCTTTTCTGTTTGCTGTTTTCTTTTTTGCAGAGTAACGAGGGCTTTTGGTAATGTTTGCTGTCTTTAGGGTTCAGTTAGTCTCAAGCTGGAAGAAAGTCTAAAAACTCAGTTTTTCATTTAATTTTTATCAGGTTACACAAAACCAAATTACATTTCCAAAACATTTGTCAGTTATTTTTTCTGCAGCTTATAAAACCAACAGAACAAAAAAGTTTCTCCCAAAATATTTACATAAAGCTTTTATCTGACCCAGAAAAACGTTTCAAACCGTTTAAAGGTCGTGATGTCAAGCAGAAAGAAACTTGATCAGTTTTGGATAACAGAACATCATAAATAAAAGTCTTTGAAAAAATAAATGCTCACGCTACCATAAACATGTATGTGTGTTTGTTCAGTGTGTAAGGATGGTTAAACAAACTTTTGTTTAAAATTTGCTAAATAAAATGCTATGAATCTACATCAACTAATACGAAGTAGACGTATAATATTATATTTTGTGTATTTTATTTAAAACTGGCAGAGTTTTCAACCAGCTCAGATATGAGCATTGATTAAAAACTTTCAGATGAACTATTCAAACTCATTCAGCACACCAGGCAAGTGAACGCATCACGACAATGTGCATCATTGTTTTTCTCAGTTTCTTGAAGTGAATCAGAGTTTAATGTTTACAAATAATCTTAAAAAATAATTTGAACTTATTTACGAAATAGCTCATCAAAGAAGAGAACAATCGTTGGGTTTTAATTTGTAGGATGCCTTTAAATGGGGGCGCGGTAACGTGCTTGTTGTGAAGTGACGTAGGACGTTACGTAAAGACGAAGTAACGGGCGGAAATTTTCAAAATGGAAGAAATGGCAAAGTTTTGGAGGGGAACTGGTGAACTACGTGTATTTAAACTCTGAGAGCTTTTTCTCCACGTCTCCATGCACTCGTTCGATCGAGGAATTTTCTTACATGCCTGCATGCATCCGCAAAACCCAAACCCGCCACGATGAGTCTCTCAATCGGCGACAAAATCGAGGTGAGCTCTATTGTTAGGCTAACGCCTACATGCTAATCGGGAGTGCTAGCACTGGATTAAAGACTGGGTTTAAGTCGGATGCATTTTCGGCTGCACGAAAGCATATGAATCGAAGCTATGCTTAACTTCGTCCAATAAATAAATAAATAATATGTTTTAGTTTATTAAATCTTTCTGTGGATAGGTATTTAAACTGCTCCTGAATGCGGCATACATTGCTAGCTAATTGCTTTATCTTCTTGTATTATGTTGTCACTATTAGTATAATAATAATAATATTATTATTATTATTATTAAGTGTTAAGTATCAGTATTCATGTAGTATTTATACTTATAGTCATGATGTCTCAGTGCGTGCGTGGCTGCCTTCCTGCTAATGTTTCGTTTGGGTGTGAAACCTTTAGCCTCTCCAGGGAAATCAGTGTGGGAACAACATCCTGCTGCCTGGTAACGAGCTCCTTTAGCGGCAGGAAAGCCGGGCTAATGAAGGGTTTTGGTTGGCCATATGACAGCGTCAGGTGTTAGTGGCTTGTTTGACAGTTACCGTTTGCTGTGGGGTGATTTTGCACCCATTTGGGGTCGTTAGTGGCAGAGCGAACATCCAGGATGTCGCAGGTTACCGGGATGGTGTTTGATCAGATTAGGCACTATTTCTATCAAAATCTCTCTGGAAACTGGATAGTCAGGGATGAGGAGGAGCTTGTGTTTCACAATGATGAGCTGAAAATTGAGGTATTTGCTTTTAAAACTCTAGAAATTGTGATCTTATGAAGAGATACCGTCCTCCCTTCATATAATCGGGCAAATTTCTGCAAAACTCACTGCTGTTTTATTTTTATTTAGGATTTTAAGGTCCTCACACTCCTTGGTAAAGGCTCATTTGCATGTGTTTACCGAGCAAAATCCAACAAGACTGGACTGGAGGTTGCTATCAAAATGGTAAGATCATTTTTCATTTTCTCTGACTGCTTTATTTTAAATGTGGACGCTGCTGCTGCAGCAGCTGACAGTTGAAGTAAAACCTGTATTTGTTGGATTATTAGACCATAGGTACCTCCCTTGGGCATCATGTGGTCCCTGAATGCCACACAGGTCCTTATGTCAAACAGATTGGCTACTGGTTAACCGATCTAAACACGCCTGCAACAGCACCATCCCACGTTGCATCCTAATCCTAAGGGTTTCAGGGGTGTAATCATCTCTTTTGTTCTCATTTGCAGATTGACAAAAAAGCAATGCACAAAGCTGGTATGGTCCAGCGTGTGACTAACGAAGTGGAGATTCACTGCAGATTAAAACATCCATCCATACTTGAGGTAAATTTGGCCTGCTGCTGATTCTTGTTTGTTTGGGTGCTGTCTCTTTGGATTGTTTATAGATATTACTCTATATATTATCAATAAAATGGGTTTTGTTCACATGCAGATCTTGTTATGGGAACGCAACTTTTTTTTCTAATTTCATTTACTGCTAAAACATTTCTGGATAACATATATTGTTTTTATTATAACAGCAATTATGTTTAATCTGCATGCACTCTTCTTTTGCACCATGTATTTTTAAAGCTCTACAACTACTTTGAGGACAGCAACTATGTGTATCTGGTGTTGGAGATGTGTCACAACGGAGAGATGAGTCGATACCTTAAAGAACGAAAGATGCCTTTCTCTGAGGATGAAGGTCAGGCAGATGTGTTATTTTAAACAAAAGCTAAAGAAGCAGGATTTATGCTGCAGCTGATTGACTTTTCCTTATTTATTCTTTTCTTCTACAGCGAGACATTTCATGCATCAAATAGTAAAAGGCATGCTGTATTTACATACTCACGGCATCTTGCACCGCGATCTGACCTTATCCAACCTTCTGCTGACCAGCGACATGAACATTAAGATCGGGGACTTTGGCCTCGCTACTCAGCTCAAGCTGCCAAATGAAAAGCACTTCACCATGTGTGGGACGCCCAACTACATCTCCCCGGAGGTGGCCACTCGCAGCGCGCACGGCCTGGAGTCGGATGTGTGGTCGCTAGGATGCATGTTCTACGCCTTCTTGATGGGTCGGCCTCCGTTTGACACGGACACAGTCAAGCACACCTTGTCTAAAGTGGTTCTTGGGGACTATGAGATGCCATGCCACGTTTCTTTAGAGGCTCAGGACTTGATCCATCAGTTGCTGCAGAAGGACCCCACTCTGCGGCCCAGCCTCTCTGCAGTGCTGGACCACCCGTTCATGACCCAGAGCCTGCTGGTCAGGACCAAAGAGTTGAGGCTGGGAGATGAGGGGTCCATAGACAGTGGCATTGCTACCATCTCCACGGCATGCACCTCCTCCACCTCAGGCAGCAGTGGCTCCCGTCTCCACAGGCGAACTAAACACATGATTGGTTCCGCTCTACCCAATCGCATGGCACCTATTTCAGTTCTTCCACGGCAAGCTAACAGCGGATGCTTTGATGACAGAGAGCAGCTGCAGGATAGTTTTTACAGGGATGGAAGGAGCAGGGCAGCTTATGGGGGAGACGGCGGACAACCTCATTCTCGGTTCCTGAGGAGGGCTCACTCGTCTGAACGCAGCAATTCTTCTGCACCGGGACACGCTTCATCTCAGGTTGAGCTGACAAGATGTCATTCTGAGGAGACGCTGACTGGTGTAGGGCTGCCCATCTTTCCAAGTCCCCTCCCATTTCCAGAGCATGGCAGGCTTCCCTCCCCTCCAGTCAAACAATCTGCTAAGTAGGAATTCTGTCCATTTAGCAGCTTCTCTTTATGTATTTATTTGCGAGATTAACATCTGCTATTTTTTTGTTGCAGCTCTGGTTATCTATCAACAGAGCCGGCACTGGAAGGAGTTTCTAATTGGCTGAACACTGAAGGTAAAATTAGCCTTGATCGTTTACTTGTGTCATGCTGCTGGTGAAGTGGTCCTAACTGGGAAATTCCCTCCTTGTGAGACTGGATTTAATAGAAGTGTTGTAAACTTTGTTTTCCTTCTCAGATATAGGTCAGAGATCCACAGATGGCAGCACTCACAGCAGCAGAGGACCTTTAGGGGTACACAGTTCCTGGTCAGAGCCAGTGGGACGAGGAACGCACCCTCACCACAACAAGCTTCCCGCCAACCCCGACTCCCATAGAGAGACCTCACACGGAGCAGAGTTCCAACCTCATCACAGCAAATCCAGCACAGAGAAGCAGAAGAAAACCCTCCCAGACATCGTCCCTCCTCTGTGTGCGTCCAGGCTCAAGCCCATCAGGCAGAAAACCAAAAATGCAGTAGTAAGATTTGGCACTTATTTTTGTTTTTGTTTTGGGAAGCTTATGCCTAACTTAGATTTGTTTTCCCCTGTCCTACTGACAGGTGAGCATCCTGGACACAGGTGAAGTGTGTATGGAGTTAGTAAAAAGTCAAAACGGACAAGAACGAGTGAAAGAAGTCCTACGGATTTCCTGTGATGGACTGATGGTACGATTATTGTTTTTTTCGTATGTGACAGGGACTTGGTGACACTTCTAACATACTAAACGTAAACGTGTTCCAGGTGACCATCTACCAGCCCAATGTGGGAAAAGGTTTCCCGGTGCTCGACTGCCCCCCAGCTCCACCCGAAGATATACTCATCTGCAGCTACCAGGACCTTCCAGGTACATGATTCCTTCACTCCCAGCATCGTTAACTCGATCAAACATTAATAATTATCTGTTTTTCTCAGAGAAATACTGGAAGAAGTACCAATACGCCACCAAGTTCGTACAGCTCATAAAATCCAAGACTCCGAAAGTCACGCTTTACACCAAATACGCTAAAGTGATGCTGATGGAAAACAGTCCCAACGCCGACCTGGAAGTCTGTTTTTATGATGGTGAGTAAAGAGATGCTCTGTGTGATTCTCACTGAACTTCTGGCTGAACTGACATTTTTTGTGTGTTTTGTGTAGGAGCAAAAACCCACAAGACGTCCGAACTGGTGCGAGTGGTGGAGAAAAGTGGGAAGTCATACACAGTGAAGGGGGAGGTGGGACTGAGCGGCTTGAGTCCAGAGAGCAGGATGTACGTGGAGCTGTCCGAGGAGGGCTATAGCATGTGTTTGTCACTAGAGGCCGCTATAACAGCAGAGGAGCAGCGGAGCACCAAGAAAGTCCCTTTCTTCCCCATAACTATTGGCCGGTAAGAGAAAAACATCCTTTATTGTAAAGAAAATTGTTTTTGTTATTGTTGAGGTAACTTATTGTTATCTGTCTTGATATTTAGGAGACCTGCCAGCTCAGACTCTCCATCCACGGTGCCTGTGCCATCACAGCAGATGCGTCCAGATGCAGCTTCACCTCCTAAACCCCCACAAATAACTCCTTCAGTAAGTGTCTCACCCCTCAGATGGCATCAACAAATATTTATGACGAATTTCCCATTAATCTGTATTTACCTGATCTGTTCATTAGAACTCCATCTCTTAAATGTAGCTTATAAAAATATCTAGATGAGGTCAAACTCTGGGAGCCTTGATGCCAACAATAAATTTGGAGCATGGAACGCGCTCACAAATATTTGATTTGTATTTGTCCCCCCCCCCCCCCTCCCCAGATGATTTCCTACGACGGTTCTGATTTCACCACCGCCAGCCTGAATAAGAAATGTCCTCCAACGCAACAGGAAGTGGTTCAGAACACAGGAAAGGTGGTTAAGTCCATTTTTGTGCCTAATGTTGGATGGGCGTCCCAGGTAAATGGCATAAAAACTATGGGTCAGCCATATTTTAACATCAATATTTTTGGTTTATTTAGCCTATCATACGAGGTTAAGAAACATGGGAGTTAATTTTTCAAAGTCATATTTTCACAATGTTATTCATATATTTATAAATGTTAAAGATCCAAACTAAATATATTAATATTTAATTTTGAGGTAAATATAGTCAGACTTCAATATCCAGTTTGTAAAATTTACTAAACAAATAATTTGGGGCAAAATATTTAGTTTACAAATCAATTTTTTACTTTACAAATTCAATTTTAGTTTACAAATATTTATTTTCCAAAAATAAATATTGAATTAGGATCTAAACAATTTGGTTTGCAAAATCAATATTTAAGTTTTGGCCCAAAATAAATATTTAACTGGGATCTAAATATTTATTTAGGGAAATAAATATTTCATTTAGAGGTAAATATTTGGTTTGTAAACGAAACATTTAGCTCCAAATTAAATATTTAGTTAGTAAATTAAATATTTATTTTACAAACTAAATATTATTTAGATCTGACAAACATTTGGATTGTAAAAATATGTTTTAACTAAATATTTAGTTGGGAACTTAAAGAGCAGGTCAAGTGTGCCTCGGAGTCCTTCTCCACCCACGTATCAATTTTAAAAACTGCAACATTAGTAGACGTTGCCTGGAGGACCGAGAGGGCAAAGTGACGAAGACGATGGCTAACTAGACGATGCTAGCTCCCTTCACTCTGAGCAGTCATTAGAAGTGGAGGACGTTTCTCCCCCTCCTTACCCAGACACTCGAGAAGAAAGGAACCAAGTCTATTTGGAGGAGACAAGCGGACCTGAGCCTTATTGTTTTGAGCTTGTGAGTTGCCTGAAACTACCGGAACCGACCCAAGAGAACCAGCTCTGAATGGTAAGTAGCCGTTAGCCATAGAATTAGATTAGCTGCAGGGTTTGGCTCCACGGCCCTAAAAAGCTAGTATTCAGCATGTTTTAGAGGTTTATCTGCTTCAACACACCTGGTTTTAATCAGCAACAAATAGCTGAGCTGCTGAACAGCTAATCTAACCTATTAAAGCAGGAAAACCACTGAAACGTGCTGGATAGCAGCTCTCCAGGAGCCCTGGGCTTAAGTTAGTCTACTGCATAGAAAGTTATGAAAATACCCCATGAGAAAATTATTCTGTAATGTGTTCAGCCCACTAAAACTGCCCTAATTTCATTTTTTATTTACTGATACCAGCTGCTGTCTTGGTCGTAGGTGATCCTCAAGTGTCTGCAGCTGATCTCCTGCTGGTGTCGTCAGGGTCAGGAGCTTCCAGAAGAATGTGCCTTTCAATGACTCTTTCCCCCTTATTTGTTATATTAATTAAATAAATCTCAATTTATATATTTCCTGTTTTTGTTCATGTCCATGAATACTTAAAAGCTCGTTTTAATTTCAAGCATGTTTAACAGTGAGGTGCTAGTTCATTCATCACAATAGAGCTAGTTAAATATGCAACAATGTGATAATTCAATTAATGTAATTTATAAATATCCATTAAAATATCAAAACTGGAATCAAAATGAGACATTTGGCAGCACAAAAAACTTGTCAAACACAATATTTATTATAATAATTGTAGGCAGACAGGAGACAGAGCTGATGGAGGTTCTCAGTCATCGAAGGATGGCTGAAGGCTTTCCAGGAACAGGAGATGTGGTGTTGTCTCTTCTCTCTCTATTCTGCCAGATGAGCTGATAGGTTACAGGTGTGTGAGGACATCCTCATGCTGTCATAACCAGATGACAGGAGTTATCAGGTGATCAGCCAGGCTAATGATGAGATGCAGAAAGAAAACAAATCCAGGACAGTGTACAATAATCTGTGGTGTTGTTCACCTTATGTGCTCTTCTAGAGTATTAACGTGTTCCTGCCTCATGGTGTAGAGTCCATATTTTGCTGAGTGTCCTGCAATAATGCAGGTTATTAATTTACTTTTTGATAGCAAAGAACAAAATATTTAATTTAAAAGTTATTTACCAGGTGAATCAGCTCACACGTCACCACCAAGTGTCACAGGGCCAGAATCAGTAGCCTCCTTCATGATGTCATGATGTAATCACATACATTTATTTAATTGTTAATATCTTAAAAATTCTGAAATTTTTTCTTTTTTTCTTTTTTTTTTTTTTTACCTTGAACAGTTCACTGAGCTTGCACTGTCATTGAGGTGGAAGCTGGAATCAACAGCAGACACCTCACATCTTGGTCTTTTCAGGGGGTGTGGAAGTATATTAATGTCGATGTGCTGAACTACCGCTAACCGTCCTACACTCGCTTGCAAATCCAACTCGCCACAAGGCGTGGCCGAGACTCTCGATGCTTTTATAACTTTGACACAGCTGCTACGTAGTACTCTACTGCTTTACGTAGTATCTTGCTCTTTAGCCATTGGCTAAAGTGTATTCAAAATGACTCAAACTCTGTTTTAAGCTGAAGGTGGCGCTATGCTGTGGTATTTAGGCAGAATTTTTAAAGAAAATGCACCAAAATGCTAAAATAATGAATACACATATTTAAAACACTATTAGATACTCATTTATACAGTTCACCAGCAACAAAAAGTTAATTTAGACGTTACTTGCTCTTTAAACATTTATAAATGTATGAATAAAATAGTGAAAATATGACAGAAAAATTAACTTTTTTTCCCCTTATGATAGACTAGATAACCCAAAAATATTGATGTTAAATAACTGACTTCACAAACAGCACCCCATAACTGTCTTCAAATATTTATTGATTTATTGCTTTTGTTAAACATTTTTCCCCTGAAGCTGACGAGTGGAGAAGTGTGGGTGCAGTTTAACGACGGCTCTCAGCTGGTGGTTCAGGCAGGCGTTTCCTGCATCACGTACACGTCACCAGAGGGGAGGATCACAAGGTAAGACACAAAAATGTCAGTAAATACTTTTGCTAAAACAAAAACTATTTGTCCTCCTGGTTCTAAGAAGTGTTTCTTCTACAGGTATAAGGAAAACGAGAAGTTGCCAGAGCACGTAAAGGAAAAGCTGCACTGTCTCTCGACGATTCTCGGACTGCTGGCAAACCCATCAGCACGCCACCTCCCAACTCATTAACACATCCTGCAAAGAAACTAGCATTAGATACCTTCATGAGCCCCTATTCTTTACTGTTCTTGTAAATATACCCTCTAATGTGTTGGTCGTTTTTACGTGTACAGATTATTATTATAAGAGTTTTATTTTTAATATGTGACTGTTGTACAGTGTCTAAAACAACCCGTTAGATAAGTTTCCTTGTTTTTATGTCTTAAAAGCAATGAACTGAGTGGATGTGACTAGAATAAACATCTAGAGGCTGGGTGGAGATACTTGGCACCCTGATGTGCTCCTATTCCTTTTAAACAATTAATTTATATTTTAAAAAAGAAGGAAAATAAAACATTTCGAGATAAATGATGGTTTCAATGACATAAAAAGTACAGACAAGTCATACCAGAGGTGTCATGTTTATTCCGCCGGTTGAATTGGCCCTTTAATTTAAAAAAGGTCAAAATTGTGTATTCTTAATTACAGAACTTATACAAAACATACTGTACGGATGTAAGCCTAGGTGCGTATAAACATTGTACAAGACACCCAAGAAGTAAACAAGGAGCTGGGAGCATGACACCGTTCGGTGCAGGAATATGTTTGGAATAATTATTTACCATTTAGATCAGTAGGGAACACAGAGTGGTGTGCAAAAATAATCAGCCTTTCAAGAATGAACAAGTGAGGAAACACTCCAAATTCCCTTAAACCCGTTGCACAATAGAAATTTTTTTCCTCAGTTAGAGAGATCAGGAAGTAGACAATTAGATCCGACCACAGATGCTCAAAATCTTTCATTCATATAAAACCTTTTTTCCCTTCATAAAATCTCAATAAAATAGTTACTCTTAGAATATGCCAAGACAAAAAGTCTTGACTGGAGTAAAAGGATCTCACAGTGAACACTGGGAACAAGAGCTAGACCTCCCACCGCTTTTTACAAAACGAAACAAAAAGTGACAAATTCAGCAGCTGAAAGAAAACTGGTCCGAGATCTGAGTTCAGAGCTGTCGGGCTGGTTACTGGATGCTAAATTTGCAGGAAAACACTACATTACAATACAGCTGAACAATGAATAAGCATTTATTATCCAGCTTTTATTGGTAGTTTTGCACACATTTATACTTATTTAATCTTTATCCAGGGGAAAAAACATCCATTAAAATAAAGATCTCAATTGTGTGGGAGCCCATTCCTGCCACTAATAAAAAATATTGTATAAATATGATATATTCTCATAAGATACCAAGTTATAATTATGGGATAGCATCTCATAACTATGACTTGGCTATCTATTATGAGAAAAAAACATCGGCAGTAACGGGCTAATCCCTAATCCTAATCCTACCTACCCCCCCACCCCCAGGGTCAATTTATGCAGCAGCTCCAAGTTTACCATTTGAAGCTTATTCCTGTTATAAATGGAATAAAGAGAAACGAGTGTTTATGGAGACTGGGATGTGAGGAAATTCACAAGACCTCACTGGAATATGGAAGAATGGAATTTTTCTGCAAAAAAAAAAAAAAAAGGAATGCAATCCTAGCCATCAATGAAACTAAAACATGTCTGTTGGGAGGACGTACAGAAAAATCAGAACCTTTAGGTGTGAAAGCGACAAATCAATGAAACAAAACTTGGTCACATGATCATGAAGATGTCCTTTTGCTGTCCCTGGTACAAAGTAAAATTGATGGCACTCAGAAAAACAAACAAGTTTGTTCAGAATGATCCGACCGCATAGTCCTCTGCTCTCGTTTGCAGCCTGAGATCTGTGGAATAAAACTCAAATGCCCGGTTGTCTCCTCACCCAAAACTCCCAGAATCTTCAGCGGCTTCAACCAGAACACGTGTCAGTGGCGTGATTTGTCTCGGCGTAAACGTGCCTGCGTCTTTGTGTGTGTGTGTGTGTGTGTGTCAGTCATACATTGCACATTTAGCGGGGTGTTCTCGAGTCCTTCCCATTAGCTACCTCATTTGGACCCTTTAACTACAGATCTCACACACAGAAAAAAATAAATCAGCTGTTAGGCGAGAGTTCCCAAAAGTTCACATTACAGTACTGTTAACGTCTCATTGGACCAAAAAAAAAACCCAAAAGGCAGAGAGGAGAAAAAAAAACTTACATCCAATCACCAAATATTTTCATTAACTATAGGAAAAGGCTTATATTTGATGGGATACAATATTAACTTAATTACTATCATTATTTATTATTATCATTATTATTACTGTCACCACTGGAATTTTGTTCAGGAATCAAACGGGAGGGGTCGAGTCACTGGGAGGATGCCTTGGTAGCTATCGTGGACACACAGTGCTGCTGAAAGTTGGGAGACACGGCCGAGTTGCAGCCCAGTCTCTGCAGCTCTTTCCCCCTCATGCTGCCGCAGCAGGCTGGGGACAGCGGGGCGGCGCTGGGTACTGCAGCGCTCACCGGCAGGGCCTTGGGCTGCTCGCCGGAGGGAGCAAAGTCAGGGTTCTGGCTCTGGAGTACGCTGGTTATGTGGTTCAGCAGGTCGTTGAAAAACTCCGGGACACCCTCATAACCTGGAAGCACAGCAGCGACTAAAATGTGATCTTTCTGGATTCTTGGAGAATTTCTTCAGTCCATAAAAAGTAAACACTTACTTACCTGGAAATGCATTGATGTCGATGACGGCGTGCTGTCCCGTCTGGTTGTTGATGATTACGTCGATGCCGAACAGCGACACGCCCAGCGCCTCCCTCAGCAACCTGGACAGCTCTCTGATGACATCATCATTGGGTGGTTCAGACACTCCCTCCACATTCTCTCTCTGAGAACAAAATGTTTGGAGATTTTTTTTTTACGAGAAAGCTCAGAAAAAAACAAAAAAAGTAAAAGAGTCAGAGTCTTACTGAAGTCAAATCGGAGGACGACTCCGGTTTGGAGACATTGTGGCTGTTGAAGAAAATGGCTTTCCGGTCTGAAAAAGACGAGACAGGAAAGAGTCCGATTTTAGTGAAACAGTTCCCATCAAGGTCAGTAGGTAGCAGCAAGGCACCGCCAATGAAATCACGGGAATTAAAACGTCATCTTTTTAAGGAGAGTTGAAATAAAGAGGAAAGACAAAAACGTCAGAAACAGATCAGGGTGAGTTTCTATCCTGTGGTTTATTTTCATTCTCCAGAAGAAACAAAGAGAAGAAATTAAACACCACCATTGTCCAAATAAATAATTGTTGCAGCTCATATTTCAGTGATCACAGAAGCCCGTCTTCACCACCACGTTGGAAGAGTAAAATAACATCTTTACCACGGGAAGGTGGAAATAAAAGCCATCACCTCTGACAAATCTAACCTGTGTCTCTTTGATGCATCGTTTCCAACTGCTTTCTAGGCACAAAATGCTTAAAGCTGTGAAGGACACAAATTCAAACCCCGTGAGGTGGTTTTTGTCGTTTTGCAGCTGTGGCGTGCTGCTTTCTGTGTGTTTGATGTGTTCCCGTCTTACCCCTCAGCACCCCAGTCTGAAAGCAACTGTTCTCTGTGCACAGGCTCACGCAGCAGCCTACTGCACAGATGATGGAAATGGTTTGCATGAGGGCCTCTACTGTAACACATGCAAATGCTGGAGTCATCCGTTTCAGAGGACAGCCCTGTATTCAAAACACATCACTAGTAAAGCTGCTGACCTGTTTATGAGGAAAAGCCTTCCTATCCGTGTTTACTTCCAAAAGCATGCACAGACGGGATAAAACTGCAGCGCCCCTTAAAAGGGCAAAAAATAAAAAAAGGTCCAATCACGGGGACTATAAAATCGTTTTACGAGCTCTTTTATTGGGTGATTTGAACAAGCTGTGCAGACGGAGCAGGTTAGCAGTCTGCAGCCCTTTGGACTCGTTTGTACTCCGCTCACCTGCAGGTCCTGAGGGGAAGTTCTTTAGCGAGGGTCTCTCCACCACCGTGTAGGACTCGCCCACCACAAACACCTTGTAGAGTACTGCGTTGTGGTTGATGAAGCTCTGGATCACACAGGGAGGCTTGACGTCCTTCAGGTCCTCCTCATTGAAGATAATGGCCATCTGTGGACGGGAAGACAAACGAGCTCTGCTGCTCAGAAACGGTTTAAAACTAGTTCAAGCAGAACTTAATTAAATGAGTAAAGGGGGCGTACTGAAGTGTATTTTTATGAAACTGTGCAGGGTGTGATTGACCTTTGAACCCTGCAGCCTCTTACCTCATGGGAGTTGGTGCCATGAGCCACCCGCGTTTTGCAAACTGAAGACAATAAAGTTGACAGGAAAAAAATATGAGCTACTTCAAGTGAGAAATTAAAGAAATAAAAACACAACTTCCACCTTTTTGAGACAAAACCTCTAAGAATTTCTCTAATTGAGGCCAACTTGTGTCCTGATGGTTTAAGATGGAGTCACTCACTGAAGGGGAATGTGAGACCTTGCTGCTTGATCTGCTCCAAAACATCTGGGCTGCACTCGGTGTTCAGAACCATGAACGGAGGAGAGCAAATCCTCTCATCTGAGAGAAATAACAGTAAAAACACATTTTAAAAATTGGATTCAGCAATATAAAATATTATAAGACTTCAGAAAAAAACTGGTTTTATCCAAGATTTAAAAAAAATCCACAAAAATCATCGACTCTTTTTCATTAATCGGTGCTTTTATTTTGTTAAATGATCCAACTTGGCTAAAAAAAAACCCATAATGGATAACTTCAGTTTAAGTGAATACGTCTGGGTCCATTTATGTTTTGTTCTTGTGACATATTTGCAAAACAAACACAGTGAAGTCCTCGTCATTCCTCGTCGCAGAACGCTTAGTCATGTTTCTGTTGCTTAAGAAACCATTAGGTCATCACCTCCAACTTTATCTCAACTCTTATCTCAGAAAATATCCTCACCGGAATATTCAGGCTTAGTGCTTCCTAAACAAGGAAATGTGCTTATTTTTAGTTCCTAATAAAATGGGAAATCTACTCCTACAAGTCAAGAGATCCATCAGCGGCAAATGAAACAAAAGGGGCGTGGCTTTATTAAAGAAACATTTAAGCCTTTGCTCAGCTGACTTAAACAAAACTGGTTATAAAGATTTAAAGGCGCAGTAGGAGATGTTGTTCAGGAATGTAATTTTGTTTTTGCTTTATAGCTTGAAATGCTCAACGTAATGATGGCAGCCAAATAATTAAATGTTTTGTCAAAAAAGGAAAGTTTGACATGCACAATCTAGAAAAATCCTCATCCAATCATTATGAACGTCCCATTCTTAATGATTGGACCCATCCCCCCCCCCCCATCAAACTGCCTTCTGACCATCCCCTATAATCTGCGTGCTCTCTGCTTGGAGCGGTTGAGCAGGAAGCAGAGCCAGATCCGGGCTAGCCATTTTAGCTAGAATACTAAACTGTTACATGGTTACATTGTAGAAGTAGCGGAGGGGATTTTCCAAGGAGTGTGTCAGAAGTCTGGAGGCTCCGCAGAAAAAGGTGCAAACAACCGGTCGCAAATTAAAGATGTTGTCATGTTTTTTATTGTTATTTCACATCGTTTACTGTTTTTAGACCGAAATTGCAATTTCGTCAAACGTTATCGTCAAAGTTGCATTTTTTGTTGTTGTGTCCCTGACTGACCCAGGATCTGTTGTGTCGATGTGACACATCCGGGGTTTTCTGCGGTGTTACGACGACGGCGGCAATGATAATGGCTGTGGCCTTCCGTCTCTGCCGCCAATGTTCTGTTCGTCTCTCAGCACTGTGGGTGAGTGAGGGACAGAAACGGACTGATTCTGATGCAATTCTGGGGGCGTGGCCTGTAGAAGGAGCCAGAAGAAAGGGGGCTGGATCTTTGAATTCTCTCTTTTTTTTTAAACTGTAGCTTTCCTGAACGAAATTTCCGAAGAATGTTGACTCCGCCTTTAAACACCACATCCTTTAAGCAGCTTGATAAAAGATAAAATAACCAAAGCAGCTTTGACACAAATCTCCACATCAGGGCTCAGGATGCACTTATAGACACGGCTCGGTTTTTATTAGTGGCGCTCCATCAGTCCCTGTCAATACGCAGATAAGCAGGAGGGATAAAGCATCAGAAACATCACCACAGGAAGTCAGATACTGTCTTTGATACTAGAAAACCAAAATTCACCCCAGCTGAAGACTTTTTACATGATTTGCTTTCCGGCTCCTGAAACAGTCCTACTTGTCCTCATCCACAGGCAGATTGCCTGCCTACCGCCCGCCTGCCCAGAGCAGCTGGGTCCGTTCCAGCTTGAGCTCTCTAACCAGGCGGTGCTGAAAGCAGGAAACCTGGAAGTTTACCCATCCGTCATCTCTGCCCCTCACGCTGGTGTTATTCCACCAGGACAAGAATAGCAGCTTAATGTCTCACAGAAAACAAACGGATGGACGGGGAAACATCCCCCGTTACATCACCAGCTTCCCAAAGGCTGCTGGTGTTAAAATATGTCAAAACAAAGCCCACCCGGAGATCTAAACCCTGTCAAAAGAAAATCAAGGTCCAAGCTAAGGAGGACCGTTGGAGGAGAGCGCGGCCAAGTTTTTAACGGCGTGAAGGCCTGGCTCTGGTTGATGCTTTAGGGACACAGACTGGTGGGGAGGATCAATCTCTGGCTCTGTCTAAACACTGCATGCCTGCAGCAGACCAAGCGGAGCCAGGGCCGACATTTACTGGACTCTACATCGAGATGCATTTTTAAGGTTATTATATAATTACTCTTTATTACGCTTCTTTAAGGCATCGGTTTATCTGACATTTCCTCATTTGTCCACTTACAGTTCAGAGTTAACATAACGGAGACTTTGCCTCACACCTAAAACGCAGGTCTGCGTTTTGGTGGAGGGCGACGTTCGGGATCCTGGCAGCCAGCCTTACTTGACTCTTTTGTTTAGGTGAAACGCTTGTTGCTATTTAGAGCTCGTTTCCAAGAAACAAGCGCAGCTCTTTCCTCCGAGGCTCTTTAATTTCCTAAATTGAACCCCATACATGGCTTTGCCCAAGGGTAATCTTAACTTGGTGTACAAGAGGCTTAAACTCCATTTAGATTTAGTAGTTTTTTCTTATGAATGAAAGCTTTCGTTCTTCTTTAACCCAGAGGCAAAACAAAAAGAGTACGTTTACTCAGATGGAGCTTGTTTAGATTTAAAACCATTGTCACCGACTTAAGGTTTAAGTCTGACCCAAAGGAATGCGTTCAAGGCACGTCTTATCTCATGGTGGAAAGAACTCTCCTTTAAGGAAGAGGTGAGCTGATGACAGTTTGTGTCTATAAAAACATCCCTGTAAACACAGGAACCAGTGGATCCCACTGAGCAACACACACGTCTCACACAGGAAACATAAACCCAAGATTCACAACAAACAGCTCTAAGCTTCCAGATAGGAATCAATGACAGTGATCCGTTTGTGCTTGTGGCGTCAACACCTAAATCACGTCCTTACCATCAATATTAACATTTTGGAACGGAGCAGCCATCGGGCTGCGAGTCCTTTTGGCATTGAGAGGGTAAAACAAGGCTCACTTCTCCAGAGAACTGACGAGCACACCTCAAGCGCTTCCTCCTGTTGAATTCTGAGTCATGCAGCCTCGCTCTGGGTTGCCTTGGCAGCTGACACAGGACTTTGTGGTCTCCTATGATGAGGAGGAAGTAGCCGAGGTGAAGACCACCATCTTCTGTTCTACCCTAACGCCGTTCTCACCCTCACTCTTGTTTTAGTGCCGACATTTGTCCTTTGCCACGTGACCACGATGCACCTCTAGGATACGATCACGATGGCTCATACTCCATATGTTTGGTATAAAAACAGGATATTCTTATGAATACAGCGGTTTTCCACTTCAAACAGAGAAAATCGCAGTGATGCTGCTTATTCTAGTTACGCAACGGCCGTCACGTCTGTTTGGATCAAAAGTCCTCTTCTTATGGTTCTATTTTAAGAAGGCAGCGACAGAGCCGACCTGCTGAAAGGACGCTGATCCACTACTCTCACACCAGCCTGCAGCCCCTCACACACCCGCCAGAGGATGCTTTGTGTTCAGAGGTGATGGAAGTGAGGATGAGTCACAGATTTTTTTCATCGCACTTTAAATCAAGAATGTGATTTATGAGTAGAAAACGCCGCCCGCCTACTAGATCCCATAAGATCGCTGTTAGATGAAAACTCACATTGTATAAATGTAAGGATGATCGATATTAGGGCTGCACGATATTAGGAAAACCTGCAATATTCGATAACAATGATTAGTATTGCGATGACGATATTACTTGCGATAAGTAAAAACTTATCTCAGGAACAAAAATAATCAAAAACAAGGAAATAAAAAAATCATAAAAATGAGAAAAGCAAATGATGTGAGGAAAGGAACACGAAAAGGCAACCAGTGGATCCCGGGAAAAGCAGAATCAGCAAAAAGAGCAGAACAAAGCTAACTACTCAGGTGTTTGCTAACCATCAAAATGAAGTGCCATCCACCTCGGGGGCGGGACTCTAACCTATGAGAACCCACCCAATTGGCCAAATGGGTGAAGAGCTCTATTTGATTTGTTAAAAAACATCATGCTTCCATTTGATTGACAGAATGCGTTATGTGTAGCAAACATTTGAGCTGACCATTCATTGCGATATTTATCTGTTCTTTGCGATATGCATATTGTGCATGCTGATATCGCGATAACGATATAGTTACGATATATTGTGCAGCCCTAATCGATATTATCGATCTACCATTAAAATCAGCCGATATCGACATTAAGATGTAATACTGGAAAAATCTTTATCCGTTTTCAGTCTTTTAATGACATCTTTGACATTTCACGCACACATTATTCAAACTCTTTAACTACATCTCCTCTCTCTCTCAAAATATCAAAACACGACAGATCCGAGGTAGATATTTTTGTCTATTTGGCACAGCTGGCTTAATTAAAACTGATAAATATGCGTGATGTTAGTGACCTAAAGTTATTTTTTAATGAGG